>NC_036857.1:39968770-40098964 GCF_002910315.2 Salvelinus sp. IW2-2015 | reverse complement strand
TCCAGTGCTTCTGTCTATGTCTCTCTTTTCTCTCTCCTTCTGTCCCCTTCCTACACTTCCAACCTCTCACGTCTTGTCTCTGTCAAGTTCGACGCCCACTCAACTTTGTCTGTTTCTATCTCTCCCTCTCAGTTACTCTCTCTCTGCATGTCATATTTCTTTTTTTCTCTCTTCTCTCTGTATGTTTCTGATATGCATATCGGATGAAAACAATGTAATCATGTGTCGGAGTCTTTCATTATACTCTTCTCTCTCTTCTCTCTCTCTCTCTCTCTCTCTCTCTCTCTCTCTCTATCCCTCCATCTGTCGCCAGAGGGCAGTCTGCTGCTGCTGTCTGCACACAAACCTGGCTCTGCTTGCAACACCACCTTCTTTCCACACTTCCTCCTGAAGCTCAACCCCCGACACACACGTGCATGCACATCTCTCAAACGTCATCCTTGATATCTTTTTGCTCTCTCTATTTTCATACCCCCCCCCCCAACCCTCCCTTCTTTTCTCACCTGTGCCAGACATGGGCTTTGGCCACCTGTCAGCACTACTAACTTCACCTCACAATGACCTTTCCTGAAATTCTCACAGACTGACACACACTGCAACATGATGTCACTACAATTCATTTTCTACTGGCGTTTACACGTATGACTTAATACATGTTTGACACAGTACTTATGACATGAAGTATACGCAAAAATCCTTATGCTATGAAATGGCAGGAAGTTTTGGTGTTATGCTCCTTTTATTCTTTGTACCCAATGCACTAGACGACCAGTTTTGATGCTTTTGGCTGTGCCCTTACCTACACCTCCTTGTTCTCGGGTGATGTGGAGGTTAACGCCAGGCCCTGCGTGTACCCAGCGGCTCTCATATGTTGACTTCTGTAACCGTAAAAGCCTTGGTTTCACTGCATGTTAACATCAGAAGGCCTCCTCCCTAAGTTGTTGTTACTCACTGCTTTAGCACATTCCGCAACCCTGATGTCCTTCCGTGTCTGAATCCTGGTTTAGGAGGCCACCAAGATTCTGAGATTTCCCATCCCCAACTGCATCCGCTACCGGCATCGATATGACAGCAGCCAGAGAAAGTGCAGGGCGCCAATTTCAAACAACAGAAATCTCATAATTAAAATTCCTCAAACATACATGTGTCTTATATCATTTTAAAGGTATTCTTGTTGTTAATCCCACCCAAAGTGTCCGATTTCAAATATTGCTTTCAGCGAAAGCACTACAAACGATTATGTTAGGTCACCATCAAACACCAATAAGCACAGCCATTTTTCCAGCGAAGATAGCAGTCAGAAAGCAGAAATAGAGATAAAATTAATCACTAACTTTTGATTATCTTCATCAGATGACACTCATAGGACTTCATGTTACACAAATCTATGCATGTTTTGTTTGATAAAGTTCATATTTTCTAACAAAAATCGGAGTTTACATTGGCGCGTTACATTCACTAGTTCCAAAAACATCAAGTGATTTTGCATAGCCACATCGTTTCAACAGAAATACTCATCATAAATGTAGATGATAAATACAACTTATACACATGGAATTATAGATATACCTCTCCTTAATGCAACCGCTGTGTCAGATTTCAAAAAACCTTTACGGAAAAAGCAAATCATGCAATAATCTGAGACGGAGCTCAGAACAATAGCCAAATTAGCCGCCATGTTGGGGTCACAGAAACCAGAAAATACATGATAAATGTTTTCCTTACTTTGATGAACTTCATCAGAATGCAGTCTAGGAACCCAGCCACAATAAATGCTTGATTTTGTTCGAATCCAATGTCCTTCATTGATTGATACACTCACAAAAGCTTGGATTTCTTTCTCTGTAAAGCATATTTTCAAAATCTGACACGATAGGTGGATTAACAACTAGCTAAGCTGTGTTTTGGTATATTTCACTTGTGATTGCATGATTATAAATATTTTTTGTAATATTTTGCGCCCTGCAATTCAGCGGTTGTTTTGGAAAATMATCCCGTAAAAGGGATCCGTGCGCAGAGAAGTTAAAGAACCGTCAGACCTAGAGCTCTGAAACTTTAGAAACCTGTTCTAGAGCTCYTGTCGATAGTGCGTGGTGAGTTATGTGGCTCTAGAAGGTTCTCGGACCGATAAATGGCATCGTACATTTGCAATGACTTCAATTCATTTTGACCATTACGAAAATTACGACATTTAGAAAAGTCCCAGAGTCGCAAGACTAGGTGCATTGAAACCCGGCTCGGCCCATAGAGACGGACCACAACGTTTCTGTCCGATAGCTCATTCAAGGACCCCATAGCAAGGCATGGAAAAAAGGGGATTTTCAGCACCAATTAAGGTCGTTGCTCAGGCACCGAATAACTTATCGAGCTGAAACTCGGGATTCGGGGTCGCCTCACATAGGTCTACACATAATGTCAGAACTGGACCCGCAGCTAGAACATAACTATGTGTTTTATGTTTTTATTATGTTTTAATAGTTCGAACAAAGGTAACTATTTCAGGCTTTGTTTGTCTCTAAGCCCCACACTGTGTCCCTCCGTCCTAGCTGTGTGTGTGTCTTAGTTTTTCTTGGAAATTTGATGGGAGACATGACTGATTTACAGTTCATGAAGGTTGTGCCTATCCACACATTTAAAGGTTTTTGGAAAGATCTGACTTTTTTAACCTCGAACAGCCATAACACCACATTTTAGGCACTTCCGGTGGCACAGGAAGCTGAACGTGAAACATATCATCGTTGGGGTAGGCTTTAACAGAATCCTGAGTTTAAAGTCTATACGTTAGAATTACTGATCTACACAGGGGTTGAATGCAGTGATTTTCACAATTGCAGGTTATGTACATCAAGACACCTTTAGGGTGAATTTAACCACTTCCGGTTGCTCCAGGAAGCTTAGAATCAACACAGATAGACCTCATAGTGGCCTGATGAGTTGTCATCGAAGACAGGTTCATAGGCATTAATAACCTACATAGGCTTCAGGTTGAATTTAGGGGAGCAGCAATGTATTCCTATGGGGAGAGAAGTCAATGCAAACAGTTTGATTGTAAACACTTTCACTGTTTAGCGGTAATGCCACACGGTCAAGGTTTGCACAGATCAGGAGGACCTCAGGAATGTTCCTGAGGTCGAATATTGAGCTTCTCACACAACGGTTCTCCACTGTCTCCAAAAGCACCTGAAATTTAGGCCAGGCTTCATTTTGGGCCTACGGTCAAGCGGGGGCATCTCGTTGAACTCGCACGGCCTAGAGATTATGGTAATGCCATTGCAGGCTCAGTGTGTCTTTATGCCCCGCACTGTGTCACACCATCCTTGCCCTGTGTGTGTGTGTGTGTGTGTGTGTGTGTGTGTGTGTGTGTGTGTGTGTGTTGTGTGTGTGTGTGTGTGTGTGTGTGTGTGTTGTGTGTGTGTGTGTGTGGTGTGTGTGTGTGTGTGTGTGTGTGTGTGTGTGTGTGTGTGTGTGTGTGTGTGTGTGTGAGAGAGAGCTTTTCTTTTACATCTTTGGGGAATTATGATTTATAGTTCATGAGGGTTGCCTAGTCACACATATGAAGTTTTGAAAAGATCTGACCTTTTTAACCCTTCAAAACAGCCACTATGACACCATTTTAAGGTACTTCCGGTTGACACAGGAAGCTGAAAGTGAACACATATCCTCCTTGGGGTAGGCTCTTATAGAATTTAGAGTTTTAAGTATTTATGTTAAGAACTGACTTATTTACAGAGGGTTGAATGAGTGTGTGTTATTTCAAAATATCACAGAAAAACAGAAATCTCGCAGAGCTCCGAAACCCACTTAAAAAAGATTTGTCTGAACATTGTACGATTTCTCTTAAATTACGATAGATAAATGGCTGGTTCTTTTTTTCCTGACACCGTAGGTTCATGTACTTTGACGTYAAGCGGTCAAATTAGTGCTCTATTTTCGTTTTGGACCTTTAATCCCAGAAAAAGGGCCATAACTCAAAAAGCGTTGAGGCCTCGAAGCCATCTTGTTCGGGGCCAACTGCCCATTATGCCAAACCTATGCTCAACAAGTTTCGTCTTCGAAGTATTTTCCGTTTAGGGAAAAGGCCACGTCGTGATTGGTGATGTTTTGTACATTTGCTTTGTGATTCCATTCGCCCTCTGGTGGGATTTACCGGGACAGCGGAAAAATTACCAAAATTAGAACATTTTATGAAACGGAAACCGAATGTCCGAGAGACTTCGTTCGATGACTTCCCGGAAGATCTGGCCCCCGTGCACGGCCCACCGCCATCCGKGAATTTTACAAACGTTCGCGGACGTCTAGTAAGGGACGAAAAAGGTTATAACCAGGAAGGTTAACATCAGTATTCAAAACACTCTTCCTTAACCACGTCTCAGTAATGACCAACACATCTGAATTGGAGCTGTGAACCCACACTTTCAAATMATCCGTTTTAGGTAATAAGCTTCTAGTGTTACGTGCAGAAAACTCTGGCTTTATCGAGAGCAGAAGTCAGTGAAGCATGCCACTGGCAGATGACTCAACATTATACACGTCAMCTACCACCGGAAGTGAAATCCCTGCAACACTTAACCAAGAGCTGCATTCAGATTTAGAATGGGTGACAAGTAATAAGTTAGTCCTAAATATTTCAAAAACTAAAATCATTGTATTTGGGACAAATCATTCACTAAACACTAAACCTCAACTAAATATTGTGATGAATAATGTAGAAATTGAGCAAGTTGAGGGGACTAAATTACTTGATGTATCCCTGGATTGTAAACTGCCATGGTCAAAACATATTGATGCAACGGTACCTAAGATGGGGAGAGATCTGTCCGTAACAAAGCGCTGCTCTGCTTTCTTGACATCGCTATTAACAAAACAAGTCCCACAGGTCCTGGTTTTATGGCACCTGAACTACTGCTCAGTAATATGGTCAAGTCCCACAAAGAGGGACATACTGTAGCCAAAAAACAGTAGGCCCAGAATAGAGCAGCACGGTTGGCCTTTAAATGTACATAGAGCGCTAACCTCAATAACATGCATGCCAATCTCTCCTGGCTCAAAGTAGAGGAAAGATTGACTGCACCACTGCTTGTCTTTGTGAGAGGTATTGAGATGTTGAAAGCATAGAGCTGTCTGTTCGAACAACTAGCACACAGCTCAGACACCCATGCATGGGTCCTCAGATCCTCAAAAAGTTATACCGCTGCACCATCGAGAGCATCTTGACTGGTTGCATCACCGCCTGGTATGGCAACTGCTCGGCCTCCGACCGCAAGGCACTACAGAGGGTAGTGCGTACGGCCCAGTACATCACTGGGGCCAATCTTCCTGACCTCCAGAAGTAGAAGGCCCTAAAAATTGCCAAAGACTCCACAGCCACCCTAGTCATAGACTGTTCTCTCTGCTACCGCATGGCAAGTGGTATCTGTACCAATACCCRCTGTATATAGCCTTGCTACTGTTATGTTATTGTTGCTCCTTATTTATTTAAAACATTTCTATTTTTGTCCTTTATGTATTTTAATTTAATATTTTTTAAATTCAGTTTCTTTTAGTAAATACTTTCTTAACACTTATTTTTCATAAAACTGCATTGTTGGTTTAAGGCTTGTAAGTAAGCATTTCACTGTAAGGGTTACACCTGTTGTATTCGGCGCATGTGACAAATAACATTTGATTTGATTTGTCCTTGTGAAAGGTGAATTTGTTTCCCAGTGTCTGTTGGAAAGCAGACCGAACCAAGTTTTCCTCTAGGATTTAGCATGGGGTTAGCTCTATTCCGTTTCTTTTTATCCTAAAAAACTCCTTAGTCCATACCCATAACATGATGCAGCTACCACCATGCTTGAAAATATGAAGAGTGATTAGTTGTGCTGGATTTGCCCCAAAAAAGTTAATTTCTTTGCCACATTTGTTACATTATTACTTTATTACATTACATTATTGCAAACAGGATGCATGTTTTGGAATATTTTAACTATGTACAGGCTTCCTTCTTTTCACTKATTTTTCAGCCATAAAAAATGTATCATAAGGAATATGGTTTTGAAATGTCTGTCCTAAATCTAGGACATATAAGAAATCTCAGGAAATATTTTTATTTTTTYGACACATATTTAACCCTTTTATTTTTGTTGGCACAAAACTACATCCATACTTCCATTCATTTGTATGGGTTACCTTCACAAGAGTCCCGTGACACTTGTGGGGGCCAAAGAGCAAATCATGTTCGTGAGAGTCTCATCTTTCCATAGAGTGGTCATATAAGTTTGTAGGCCAAACCTTTCGGACTCTAAAGACATTTTCTAAAGACATTATCATGAAAATACAACTTTTTKGTGAAGTCTCATGGTCTGACAAACACAGATGTAGCTTGGGCACCTTCCTCCGCTGATGCAGGAGGCCGACATAGGCGGTGCTTAAACTGACAGATTTTTATAGGGATGTTTTTTATTATGTTACTTAGATTAAGGCACGGGTGCGTCAATAGACTCTTAACGATTAAGTAGTACTTTAAAGTATTGGTACTTAAGTACTTTACACAACTGTGTATATGTGGGGTACAGAGATGGGGTAGTCGTTTAAAAATCATGTTAAAGACTATTATTGCACACAGATTGAGTCCATGCACAATTTATTATGTGACCTGTTAAGCTCATTTTTTACAACTGAACTTATTTAGGTATGCCATAACAAACAGGTTGAATGCTTATTGACTAAAGACATTTCAGCTTTTCATTTTTTATACATTTATAAACATTTCTGAAAACATAATTCCACTTTGACATTACGGCCATTGTGTGTAGATCAGTGCCACAAAATCTACATTTATTCCATTTTAAATTCAGGTTGTAAAAAAAAAAAGTCAAGGGGTGTGAATACTTTCTGAAGGCACTGCACATTGTAATGTAGTATTGTTGTACTGTGGTAGTATACATTTTGTATCATAGATATGTAGAGGTAGAGTAGTGGTGTAATAATGTGTTGTATGATGTAGWGTAAAAACATTTTTATTGATGTAATTGCTTGCCTCGGCAGCAGCTAATGGGGATGCTTAGTAAATAAAATAAAAAAAGTGACATACTCTCCCCTTTTACTCTCGCGTTTTGCATTTACTCTCTTGCTTTCGCCATCCCTATTTGAATTTAGAAATGGTTGACATGACAATGTGTCTCTACCTCCGGTCCGTGGACTGGAGTCCATCCATAAGACACAAACGGACACTTATTTAGTCAGTTCTGGCTAGTGTAACAGAGAGTCCACAGCTAGCTTGAAATGTCGCCAATGGAGCTATRGAATTGGAACCTTTTCTATAGCTCAACTGGTTGGTACATTGTCAAGGAGGACGGTCATGTGTGTTTACGAGTAGAGTCCCAGTAAGGGTACAGGGACAGTGGAGGAAACTATACTGTAAGCTACACACTGATGTCTGTTTCATTAGTTATAATGTAAGTGGTCCCCCAAAATAACATACCGGACCCTTACACAAAAGAGGCCGTAGCTTGCCGGTCCCTGGTATAAAATGGTGCTCTAGGGTCACCATCCTTGAAACTAGCGAGAATCGGATAACTAGCCTGCACTTTCACTTTTTTAAGTTGATACATTTTCTTCTTTTAAAAACAAATCTTCTTGTAAATATTTTCACACAGACAGAGGGTATTTTTTACATTTTAAATTGAACCTTTATTTAATTAGGCAAGTCAGTTAAGAATAAATTCTTATTTACAATGACGGCCTACCGGGGAACAGTGGGTTAACTGCCTTGTTCAGGGGCAGAACGACAGATTTTTACCTTGTCAGCTCGGGGATTCTATCCAGCAACCTTTCGGTTACTGGCCCAACGCTCTAAACACTAGGCTACGTGCCGCCCCTGTAATCTAGCAGAAAAATTGTCAAGTAGCCATTTAATGGAGAGAGTGATGTGCCTCACCATCAAATGAAAGCACTACATAAAATATCAATGAGCTGATCAATTCATTTATCTATCATTCGTTATTTGACCTTTATTTATCCAGATTAATCATATGCTTAATTTCAGAAATGTATGCTAAAAGGTTTGTATGCTGCTCATAGAAAGTATGCTGACAGGCTGCTCAGCTCACACATGTACATACTAGTACATAACTATATAATATTCTGTACAAAATAAAGAAAAMAAAACTAAGAACAGTACACTACATTGTAAAAACTTATAGGCTGACTACAACAAAACAAAGGCAATAGAATAAAATGAATATTTCTTAAATTGAAAATGAATATTTCTTAAACCTTACTGAAAAGTTGTGAAAAAGGCATTGCTACAGCGGTGGATCGCCAACTGTACCCACTCTCTGCCTGCATGCTGGCTCGTCACGCCACTCAATGGCAATGATACACTGACTAGGAGGTTACCAACTGTGCCAGCCTTACCCCCTCTACTCCTCAGCTCAGAGGGGAGTCCCCGCTGGCATGGCAGGGTGAAATACCTGCTGATTGATGGCACAGTTTCAGACCAGTCTGCCCGCGTGGTGCAGTAGCCCACTCCTTAAGTCCCAGGCCTCCATTTATACTGCTGCTGTCTTGGCATCGGTGCTCATCTCTTCTCTCCCTCCTTCTTCCCCCCTATCCCCCTGCCAGCCAGCCAGCTAGCTCCTGGTGGGCACATCAATTATATGCACTGCACCTCCCCTCCTCTCCTCCTCAGTCTGTCTACTGTCTCGGACTATCCCAATCTGTTCTCTTTTCTGTTCTTCTCTGTGTGTGTGTCTTTCTCGCCCTCTCTCTCGTTGCCTTTCCTTTCTTTGTCTCCGTTTGCTGCTCCCCATTTTCAGTTGTCTTTTGCTGACGCTGATCGGTGTCTAACCATATATCACAACACTTATTCCCCCTCACACAAACAAACATACACACAAACAGGGACAAGGAAGCACCACTCACAGTACTGCACACTCCCTTAAACATACTATGGCTGGTGGAAAAATCTCCCTAGAGACCCTCCACTGCCGTAGGCTCAGGCTGTCCAGGTGTGTGTGTGTGTGTGTGCGTGCGTGCGTGCGTGCGTGCGTGCGTGCGTGCGAGCGTGCGTGCGTGCGAGAGAGAGAGAGAGAGAGAGGAGAGAGAAAGAGAGAGAGAGAGAGAGAGAGAGGAGAGAGAGAGAGAGAGAGAGAGAGAGAAGAGAGGAGAGAGAGAGAGAGAGAGAGAGAGAGAGAGAGAGAGAGAGAAGAGAGACGAGAGAGACGAGAGAGAGAGAGAGAGAGGCAGTAAACCCCAAAAAGACAAAAATAATGATTTTCCAGAGAAGATCCAGATCTCAGGGAATTAGACCAAAGTTCTCAATTGGTACAAATATATAGAGTACTATACACACTACAATTACTTAGGTTTAAAAATAAGCTCAACTGGAACACGTAATGAGGCAGTGAATGAACTGAGAGAGAAAGCACCGCAGGACATTCTACGACAGACAAATCAACCTGCACATGTACTCTACTGTATGCTTATTGTTATGTTGAATGTATGGTTATTTTGACCCTTGGTTATTGTTGTTACTGTTTGTGCCGTTGACAATTTTGATTCTCATTTTTATATTGTAATTATCCAAATAAGCTTTGGCAATATGTACATTGTTACGTCATGCCAATAAAGCGAATTGAGAGAGAGAGAGGGAGACGGAGGAGGGGAGAGATGGAGAGAGGGAGAGAGAGAAGGAGAGAGAGATGGGGAGATGGAGAGTGTGTAGTGAGAGGGGGGTGGGTAGGCTCAGATTTTTGACCTCTGATGATGAAATTCTTAGCCCTTCCTTATTTTATGCTTTTGGGGTTCAGTGATTCAGTTCTTTCTCTAAGAAATGTGTTCCTGTTTCAAATATGGCAGTTTGTTATCTAAAAGTAACATTAAAACATCTAAAACGTTATTGGCAATTGAATGAAAAACGATGTAAGCAGAAGAGAAAGAAAAGGAAAGAAATCCAAGAGATTTAGTGTTCTCTAGTGGTCATATATAGTCATTACTCTGGCAAAAACCCACACTTCTGTTTTACTCGGCTTGAGATTATGGTTTCAACTCCACATCGGAGTTGAGAGCAGCCTAGAGTTTTTTAAATGAACCCTCCAACTCCTTCGAGTCGTTAMGCATCGATACTTCAAGAATGTAAATTCTTAAATTCTTACCGTGTACCTATTTTTGTCCTCTGTTGTTGCGTGCCTTTCTGTTGAACGCTGAGCTATAGTCAATGAATAGCATTGTCAAGTSTTCTTCTTTTCCAGGTGGGAGAGGGTAGTGTGGAGTGCAATAGAGGTTGTGGCATGTGTGAATCTGTTGGGGCGGTATGCAAATTGGAGTGGGTCCAGGGTGTCCATTTTATGGCTACAGATGTGAGTGCTATGGTGCAATAGTCATTTATTTGATTTATTTTTCTCCCCAATTTTGTGGTATCCAATTGGTAGTTACAGTCTTGTCCCATCGCTGAAACTCCCGTACGGACCGGGGAGAGGCGAAGGTCGAGAGCCGTGCGTCCTCAAAAACACAACCCAGCCGCACTGCTTCCTGACACAATGCCCGCTTAACCCGGAAGCCAGCCACACCAATGTGTTGAAGGAAACACCGTACACCTGGCGACCGTGTCAGCGTGCTTAGCGCCCGGCCTGCCACAGGAGTCACTAGTGCGCGATGGGACAAGAACATCCCTGCCGGCCAAACCCTCCCCTAACCTGGACGACACTGGGCCAATTGGGCGCTGCCCCATGGGTATCCCGGTCACGGCCGGCTGCGACAGAGCCTGGACTCAAATCAGGATCTCTAGTGACACAGCTAGCACTGCAATGCAGTGCCTTAGACCACTGTGCCACTCGGGAGGCCCGGCGATAGTCTTTTAGACACTTTTCCTTGGCGTTCTTGGGCACAGGGTCTATGGTATTCTGCTTCAAACATGTAGGTATTACAGACATGGTCAGGGATTGTTTGAAAATGTCAGTGTAGATACTTGCCAGCTGGTAAGCAGATGCTCAGAGTACGGTTCCTGGTAAGGTCTTACTCACTGCGGCTACGGATTCCTCTATGACCTAACGTTATATCTTTCAAAAACGGCGCAGTAGAAAGGATAATCAACACATACTGAACAGCTCACGTTATTGACAGAAGTATGCTACATTGCAGACCAATGCAAACTTCTCTCCCGGCTTGTCCAGACCATCCATTATGTCAGCCAATCATGGCTAGCAGGAAGTTTCCTGTTTTTTRCCCGTGGCTAAACCAACTAGGCTTGTAATTTAACAATTGTATTTGTATTTATGGATGGAATACAAGTTTGTTAGTAAGGTACATGAAATTTCACATGTTCCAGAAGGCATTTCTGATTAAAAAAAGACATGTTTACGTTCAAATGCCTCTCCTATGAAGTAGTGACATATGCCTAGTCTCCTGAAACACCTCACATACTGTATGTATAAGTAGGCTACTAAACTTGTTGATCCATTGGTTTAACGTATTTTGCTGGCAGTTATGGTTCAGTAAAAATCACAACCTGGTTTCAGAGCATTTCATATTATTCTGTATGCAAATCCAAGACACTCCATTTTAGTATGATATGTTACGTTTTGTATGATATGTATTAATTTGTGTATGTCCATCACCCATTTTGTATGATATGTTACGAATTATCATTCGTATTATACAGTACCAGTCAAAAGTTTGGACACCTACTCATTCCAGGGTAGAATAATAGTGAAGACATAAACTATGAAATAACACATATGGAATCATGTAGTAACCAAAAAAGTGTTACACAAATCAAAATATATTTTATATTTGAGATTCTTTAAAGTAGCTAACCTTTGCCTCGATGACAGCTTTGTACACTCTTGGCATTCTCTCAACCAGCTTCATGAGGTAGTCACCTGGAATGCATTTCAATTAACAGCTGTGCCTTGTTAAATTCATTTGTGGAATTTATTTCCTTCTTAATATGTTTGAGCCGATCAGTTGTGTTGTGACAAGGTAGTGGTGATATACAGAAGATAGCCCTATTTGGTAAAAGACCAAATCCATATTATGGCAAGAACAGCTCTGCATGACTCAAGCCTTCATGGTCAAATTGCTGCAAAGAAACAACTACTAAAGGACACCAATAAGAAGAAGAGACTTGCTTGGGCCAAGAAACACGAGCAATGGACATTAGACCGGTGGAAATCTGTCCTTTGGTCTGATGAGTCCAAATTTGAGATTTTTGGTTCCAACCGCTGTGTCTTTGTGAGACGCAGAGTAGGTGAACATATGATCTCCGCATGTGTAGTTCCCACCATGAAGCATAAAGGAGGAGGTGTGATTTTGTGTGCAGAGGGGGGTGGGCTTTGCTGGTGACACTGACAGTGATTTATTTAGAATTCAAGGCCAACTTAACTAGCATGGCTACCACAGCATTCTGCAGCAATACGCTACCCCATCTGGTTTGCGCTTTTTTGGACTATCATTTATTTTTTAAACAGGACAATGACCCAACACACCTCCAGGCTGTGTAAGGGCTATTTAACCAAGAAGGAGAGTGATGGAGTGCTGCATCAGATGACCTGGCCTCCACAATCACCCGACCTCAAACCAATTGAGATGGTTTGGGATGAGCTGGACCACAGAGTGAAGGAAATGCAGCCAACAAATGCTCAGCATATGTGGGAACACCTTCAAGACTGAAACACATTCCAGGTGAAGCAGGTTGAGAGAATGCCAAGAGTGTGCTAAGTTGTCATCAAGGCAAAGGGTGGCTACTTTGAAGAATCTAAAATATATTTTTGATTTGTTTAACACTTTTTTGATTACTACATGATTCCATATGTGTTATTTCATAGTTCTGATGTCTTCACTATTATTCTACAATGTAGAAAAGAGTAAAAATAAAGAAAAACCCTTGAATGAGTAGATGTGTCCAAAAATGTTGGACTGGTACTGTATGTTACAGATTTGCAAAACATACAATATGTTATGAATTGTAAAACGTAGTATATGTTACGAATTTGCAAAATGTATGATATGTTCCCGAATTCTAGCTAAGTGGCTAACATTATTTAGCTGGCTAATGTGGGTTAGGGGTTAAGGTTAGGGTTAAGTTTAGGGTTAGGGGAAGGGTTAGCTAACATGCTAAGAAGTTGCAAAGTAGCTTCAAAAGTAGTAAGTAGTTGAAAAGTTGCTAATTAGCTAAAATGCAAAAGTTCTGTGATGAGAGTTGAATGTGCAACCTCTGGGTTGCTAGACATTCGCATTATATGCCTACCCATCCACCTTGACCAACCACCCTACTTTAGTTTTTGCTAACCATCTGTCTTATGTAACCATACCAAACGTAACATATCATACTAATTTGAGTGTCCCCGGATTTACCTTTACTATGTTACGTCTAGTCTATGAGACCAGGCTGGGCATCAATACAATAGAGTACACTGAGTTTGATTTAACCATAAAATACGACTGATTTCTCAATGACTGTCCCCTGAGGGACCATCCATCTCCAGTAGCCACTCAAATCCAGTCAGTTACTACCGGGGGTTGATGTGTGATATACTGCCCATAAATCGCCATACAAATAAAACAGCAGATCAGTGACAGATACTATATGACAGATCACAACACAGAGAGCGAGAGACTTGCTTTCATCCTCTAGTCCCACGATAGTGTGTTATATTGATTTTATTAGTTGCATTTGGAACTAATTCCACTTTGATTCCAAAACACCTTGCATCCCAAGGCAATAACTGTAACCTGCCAGGAAATCTAATTCAGTGGCTCACAGGGAATTCGGTCAATACAGGAGGAGAAATGAATTTCAATTACTGAAAAGCCCCCATAGTAAACACTGGCCACTAACCAATTCCCCCCTTGAATTTACTAAATAGGAATTTAATCTGGTACCAGCTCTTCCCTGAGTGCACCAAACTGACAATGCTCAACTAGCTTGTTAAGAGCTGTGATAAAACTGTCAGTGGTTTCACCCTGCTCCCGTTTGCGCACATTAAACCTAGCTCTCTCAAATATAATGTTGTGTCTCCCTACGAAATGCATATCAAAACAGTCTTTAACAGAGTTTCTCTTCCTCAGTCAACGGTGAAGCATTTTAATATATCATTGGCTTCATCACCCATAGAGTAGATAAGTGTATTAACTTGAAATGCCAAATTGTTCACATTTAAGCCTGAATCTACTCTGTACCTTTCAACGCGCCTGTTCCATTTTGGACAGTTTTGAATGTCCATGCAATCAAAATTCTTTGAGGGACTAATGCGAAATCCGTCAGCACTAGCCACTGGCCTGTCCATGTTTACGCGAGAGCCCGTTGAACTTGGGAGTCGCAAACCCTGAAATCCCGCCAGTTTCTTCCTCTTGCAACATGTTGCTAGCAGTAACTTAGTCCTTGCTCGTTAGCTAGCTCAATGATGACCTGCGCTGTTTATCTCCAACACTGTGCCCTCCTTGCTTTGAAACAGCCTGTTAGCCTGAATGTATGATTTACTTGGTAAGTCCGTCACGTTTTTGTGATCATTAAAACCACTTCTGACATCATCTAAAATAAGGAGGCACGACAACGAGGTTCTAGCTTCAACATGTTTACTAGCCTAGTCTGCACGCCATACATAGGTACGAATACCCACAAGGGCCATCCTACTACAACAAGAATGCGGACGGAAAGTTGTAAACGTTGGCGACGCACGGAGTGTAGGACGAGTTGTGGGCGTGTGGTTTGATGTCACCGCGAATATAGGCTATTATCCACCACATAGATTCCATAACCAGCCAGGCTACCGTGTAGGTTCCACCGCCACTTCAGGTTGACTAGCGTGGTGAAAAGGTCGGAGATGTATCAGCTTGTCTCCCCAACAAGGTTATCATGGTGGACGTTGCAGCGGCCGTTCTTTTCCACAAACCGCTGGCGCTCTCTCTTCCCGGGTGCAGATATAGTCATGTCCTGTTTGGTGTTTCCTGCACATCGCAGACCTGATGACCGATTTGTATTTCACCAAATAGCCTTTACGCAATCCGAGAGATGCAATAATATTAACTTGCTCGCCATGGGATGCTACTGTTTTTAGGTAAATTAAAGTGATTTAAAAAAGATGCATAACAATCCATGTATCAGTCGAATAAATAGGCCGTATGCATTCCAGTATTTGTTGGCCCCTCAGTCCTTCCTGGACAACTTTTATATAGTCCCAGGCTTCACATTACTGTTGTTATGTCACACTGTCAAAAGCTAATTGAAAAATGCAAAAGATGTGTCTATAACAGATGCAAACAGTTCCTACCCTTCAACTGTACTCCTTCCAAAATACCACAGTCGACTGCAGTTACTGCACTTTTTACTGCAGTTTCAAAACTGCAATATTTTTTGTAAGGGTGGCCACTTGTTCAGATGAAACACTTCTAAAGAACTGCAGCACCTGCTGGTAGATGTAGCTGTTGGGGAGAGAGAAGGAGGGACGGTAAATATGCTTCTTTGTCCAATCCAATCTCGCTGTGCTATCAATAAAATAGTATTTACCTCGGCCTATAGGCTACATTGTGTGAAATGTGCACATAACTTATTCTGACATAGGCCCACACCAAAACAGCTTTAATACAGTAGAACTATAATAATATTTATTTCAAGGACCCTGACAATTTGATCACTAGCTATTTAGTTCCCCCTAGTGATACTTGGTTGTAAGTGCAACTCCATTTAATGAGGATGTAATTATTGTTAACAAGCCCATATGTCTTCGTGGGAGACGAGGCATTCCCTCTGAGGGTAAACCTGATGCAACCATATCCAGGTAAGACACACTGAGTGTCCAAAACATTAGGAACACCTGCTATTTCCATGACCAGGTGACTCCAGGTGAAAGCTAAGATCCCTTATTGATGTCACTTGTTAAATCCACTTCAATCAGTGTAGATGAAGGGGAGGAGACAGGTTAAAGAAGGATTTTTAAGTCTTGAGACCATTGAGACATGGATTGTGTATGTGTGCCATTCGGAGGGTGACATGTCAACATGGGCTAGCATCCCTGTGGAACGCTTTCAACACCTTGTAGAGTCCATGCCTGATGAATTTAGGCTGTTCTGAGGGATAAAGGGGGTGCAACTCAATATTAGGAAGGTGTTCCTAATGTTTTGTACACTCCATGTATGTTCTCTTCTTCTGGTTGATGACTGTTTGTGTCATGCTGTGAGCTACACACTTGTTTTGCTGTTTTGAATGTAGCTTTTTTCTCATTCACACTTTACAAATCACAATAAAGACTACAATCACTTCATCCTTGCTGTTTTAGTTTGTCATATCTTATTGAGTATAGACCCTCAAGACATTTACCTAACGTTGTGTTGTGAGGACTTCCCTGCTATCTTACATGGATGTTCAGCTGTACACAATAAGGACAGACCCTCGAGACATTTACCTAATCTACATAACACAAGGTTGTGCATGGCCATGTTTAGTGGTCTTTCAATGGAGACCTTCCTGCTATGGTACATGGGTGAGAATGAGTGTCCAGCTGTAGACAAAAAGGACAGACCCTCAAGACATTAACCTCATCTACATAGCTCATGTACAAAGCAGTTCACTGAGTAACTGATTCGGAAGTCATGTTTTTTATAACGACAAATATCCAGACAAAGACATTTGCATACCTTTTAGAGTATTTATTTAGGATCACAAGAGGAAATATCACTAGGAAAATAATACAATGTAAAACACTGTAAAAAATGAAATGAAAACATCATCCCTGACATACGGGAGACAATGATCAGGAGGAATAGACACCATCCATGGTTACCATGACGTCGAAGACAGCCTTTGCTGTACACTGCTGCTGTTTCCGTTATTCCTGCTGCCGTTTCTTTAAGTCATCCACCCGCTTCATAATGTCAGTGTCCGAAGGACCCTCAGCTGTCTTCCTTTCCCGGCCACTGGAGCTGGGCCAGTGATATGGGGCGGAGGTTGATGGAGTTGCCAGGCAGAGAGCCCAGGGTGCGCCTGGAAGGTGCGTTGGTGAGAAGGGCTTGGGCGTTGGGGGGAGGGGCCAGGGAGGTGAACCACCTGTAGAATGGCAATCGGAGTCCATCTTTGTCTCTGGGCTGTCCAAAACACCACCCTCCAAAACGTACAAACGGATGGCAAATACATTGCAAGCAATCTTAAATCAACTCCTTGGGCTCCTTTGAGTTAAAATGCTCACTCAAAAGAACTCTCTTCATAAGCATATCAATCTAATTAGCACACACACCACAGTGTCTGTTTTCAGATGTTTAAACTAGCCCCGCTAATCAATTTCATTTAATCAATTAAATGTATTTATATAGCCCTATTTACACGACTTCCTTAGCCAGCATAGGTTTTCAACAGCTTTGCTTTTGTGTGTAGGGCGCTGTCCATGGTGCTGATGGAAAGCAGAGGAGATTTCATGCCAACCTGTCACGTCTTGTTCAAAGGCATGGTTATCCATGTTTTAAGCAGTCCTATAGGCCTATTTGTTTGGCAAGACAGCTGTACATGGGTGCATCCTTCTATAATAGGCTGTAGGCCTAACTGGCCCGCCAGAAATATTATTTGGCCCCCCAAATTAATTCGGAAGATTCTTTCAAGGGCCCAAGATGCAAAAACACCCACATGCAATGTCTCAAGAAGGAAGTTACCATACCTAAATAAGGCAACGGTTACATTTTAACTTAATTCATGAGGAGAGAGAATGCAGTCAACTATTAAAGCAGGCAGCGGACCATTTTGTGGTGCTGAAACGTAAAGCCGCAACCGCAGCGCAATCAATAGGAAGTGAACAGACAGCGCCTAGTGCTGAAAACATTGCTAATTCGTTATAAAAGTGTTGCACAGCAACAGATGGAGAAAACCTACACCAGTCGAGTAATTCATTTAAACAATAATCTTCATTTTAAATTTGACTTTACAAACATCAAGATGGCTTAATTTGAGTATATGTATTATCGAACCTTGGTCTATATAAAATAACTTAACTGGCATCTTTCACTATAAAACAATATATGGACTAATAGAAGTGGGATTTTTTTTATTAGGCCTACTTACAATTGCAGCTGAATAAAATTGTAACATCCCACATGAAACAAAAATGTAAAGAAAAAAAGCCGGTGTCTGAATGTCTGTATCGGGGATAGCCTGCTACTTTAACGACAGAACAAACAGAAAATACTGTCAGCTTGAGACCTAAATATCCCTGGATAAGCACTCACAATGTTAGTATTTACTAAATACAGTCATATAGGCCATTAAGTGACTTACTCAATGGGAAAAGCTAAATTTCCCCTCGGACACGATCTTGTGGATGTCGCGTGAGATGGTTGACGCGCAGGCAGTCCTCCAATTAAAAGCCGGTTTCTGTCGTGGGAACAGAAATTGCGTTCATAGAGGAAAATAAGGGAGGAGAATTCTCCACCTGGGAGGACTGTGAGAGGATCATGTACAAACGCATTGATATCCTTGGGCACTCTGTAGTCTTCTAATCTGGTCGAGAAGTTGTCCCTCAGCTGCTTGATGAAATCTTCCATGAAATCTTCCATCACCGATGTGACAATGCTGCGGCCTGGTCACTATGCCTGTCGTTTCTTGTGCAGTAGACTTCCAGAGGACAAGTCCAAATCGAACAACTCAAGCTTCCTAGTAACTGCCTCAAATGTTCAACCATGTCCACGACTGTTTTCCCTCTTCCTTGTAACTGGAGATTTAACCCGTGACAGAATGTGTCAGTCAAAAATGCCTCGTGTGTAGCTTGCAGCTAACGCTTCAACGTTTCTGCGTCTGGCTGGGGCGGGAAGGCCACCTTTGAATGTTCCATGGTCGGATTTACAACGACTCTGAGATGGAATTCTTTGTAAACAGTGACATTTCTCTGCAAAGAAGACACACTGGCTTGGCATCGGGAAAAGATCATAAGATGAACGCATATCTCTCTGTACATTCTTCCCTGAAACTTTTTCATTATCCACCTTTCTTTTGATACTTTTTGAGAGCTACGTTCTCTGTTACACTACTTTGTTTACGTGAACGAATGTTGACGTAAACAAAGTAGTGTAGCCTACAGTAGACTACGTAGACCCGTTTTCCCCACCTATCAACGCACAGAGAAAGGGAGAAAATAATATTAGAATAGAGCCATGGTGATTTTACGAGCGTAATCAGATCGAAATGTATTATGTTATTGTCACTGAATTTATTATGTACTAATCGGATTTGTTAAACATGTTATTCAATTTGTAGTGTAGGCCAATTAATTGTGCTGATATTATATGCTAATTATGTTCAAGCCCGTCGAATATTAGCGCAGGAAAAATGGCCAAACCCAGTTGACGAACCCTGCTGTAGGTTATTTGTATCTCCATTCACCCTTTGTTTTCTGCGTTTGCTTACTGTTAATGTGACTAGCCTAAATATAGATTGTGTCATGCCTTTATCGATCTGATATTTTGTTTACTAGGCCTACTTGGTACCACTGTTTTGTTCTGTTCGAATTTTTTCGTTCGCATTTGCAGTTGAGTCGGTATTTTTGTTTGCATGCATGAATAACTAGGCTACTAAACATGGATTTTGTTAAGACAGCTATGTGTACGGCTGCATTCACATAGGGTAATTCACCTTTTACAAACAGCCTATCTGTCTTGTGGCCTTCATTCATTACCAAACGGCCTTGCTTTAATGTTTAGGGCGCTGTCCATTGCGCTAATACAGTGCAGTGGAGATCACTCCAAAAGCACTCAATCATTGGTCTCAGAGTCTCGGCATTTTAACTTTGTTTATTGTGGTATAGCATGAAAAGCAGAATTCAATACAATTCCAATGCAAGAACCCCCCAAAACGGTGCCCCCTCACCGATTTCAACTGCCCTTTAAGTCAGTTGAAATCTGGCGCCGGGTCTGGGTGTCTGTCTGATGATGTTTCAAGTAAACAGTAAGCCATTCTGGATCGGTGTTCAGATATCGTGATATCTAACTCCAACTGTTGTCTTTTGCGTGCTTGTCCAAATACAACCGCATCGACCCTTACGGAAAAAAAGATTGCCGTCAGAGTGCAGTATAACTGCAGCACACTGCTGTATAATTGCAGTATGCTGCAAATACAGCGTCCAAAATACCACAGTTGACTGCAGTTACTGCACTTTTACTGCATGTTCAAAACTGCAATCTTTTTTTGTAAGGGGAAGGGTTGTAGAAGTTATCGTATTGTCTCACCAGCTCGCACAGATGCTCCTCAAAATTAGATAGAGACATATACATAATTGCGTGAAGCAAATCTCGTAATACAAGTGTGACGCATACAGAATTATGGTCACATTTGTGTTTACTTATTGTTTCTTTGTATTGGGGAGGAATACTTTTACTGAAATGTCAGTCCTCCAAGATTTAGCCATTGCGATGCATGTATACTACTGTTGGCCAGTAGGGGGCAGTGAGACGCGTTTGCTTCGCACTGGGACTATATGCGATCCTGCACATGTGTGTTCTCAAAAGAACCTTTGAAAGAGAAGCCACGTTCTCCTGTATCATAATTTGTCCTGTATTACAGGTCAGTAAAGTGAAAAAATACACTGAATACCACAATATAGTTTTGTAACTTGCCTGTTGAAATGAATGTAATGGTTTTGAATAGTGATGCACCGATATTACATTTTGGGCCGATACCAATATCTGATATTTTCCTTGCCCCAAAAAATAGATACCGATAACCGATATTTAACATTTTAGCGGCCTTTTAAGCATTCTAGTACAGTTAAATAGTTAACACACACAGATGGACGCAGCAGTCTAAGGCACTGAATCTCAGTGCAAGAGGCGTCACCACAGTCCCTGGTTTGAATCCAGGCTGTATCACATCCGCCCGTGATTGGGAGTCCCAGCGTCGTCTTGGCCGTCATTGTAAATAATAATTTGTTCTTAACTGACTTGCCTAGTTAAATAAAATGTTACACCACACTGAACAAAAAGTTAATTTGTTGGCATTTACGTATGTCCCCATTACCAGGAGAACATAATCAAAACCCATTTCTTTCACTTACCTGCTGTGTTGTTTCGTTGTTCATTTGTTCAGTCGTTTCATTCTCAACCAGGATTTATATGGAACGCCGTTCGGGTCTTTACACGTCAAATAGGTTATTTGATGTGTATCTTTTTTGACACGCAAAGACCCAAACGGCGTTCCAAAGAAATCCTAGTTGAGAATGAAATGACTGAACAAATGACACAACATAATCTGTTTCAGTAGCTATAGTTAGCTAGCTAGCTAACTATATAGCTAGGTGTCATCATCTAAAATAACCCTAATTTATAAGAAGGTTCTTATTTGATTAATGGTGATCGGACCCATCTATGTGAAACTAGCCACAGTAAGGATTAGCCACAATAGAGGGCTTTGCGGTTAGCCTTCAAAATAAAAGTATGGCATAATTCTACTATTTCTATTAATTTGTATCACTGTCAATGACATACTTTTATTTTGAAGGCAAACTGCAAATTCCACTATTGTGCCTAATCCTTATTGTTGCTAGCTTCACACCACATAACCCGGTCCGGTCGAGCCTCACTAGCCAGATGAAGCTAGCTGGCTGCTTATAACGTTAGCTTTGGGCAACAGGGTTAACGCTATTTGTTTTCATGAACTGAAGTTCAATTTCAATGGGCGAACAACAAGTGGCAACCTAGCTAATACTTACTCACAATGATTCCTAAATCCTTGCTAAGAATAATGAAAATGACTGCAGTTTCTACTGGTCATTGTTTTCACGCTGGTTGTATTGGTGCTAGCTAGGTACCAAGCTAAAGCTAGCTACCCCAGAAGTTGCGGTTGAACAAATTATGTTTTATTACCAACGTGGTATTGTAAACACATCGTTCGTGGCCGGTGTTTCCTTGCTTGCAGACTTTTTTGTACAGCTTTGACAGTGCTACTGTATCTTTTTTGACACTCAATGACCCAAACGGCGTTCCATAGTATGCATGTCGTGAAGCTAATAGCAGTGACGTTATTATTGTGTAACTCCAGTAGGGCAACATCTGAAAAATAGCGCACTTGGTAGTGTGTACCGGTGCTCGACCAGTCGGCGAAAACCATCATCACCCACGACAGAGAACGGTTGATTGTCAAGGGCAATGAATTCCTTTATCTTGGCTTTAATGGATTTCACCTTTGAGTTGTCTTGCTGAAATGTTCTTACTCTTTCAAATGACTGCTCGACTTGTTGACTGCTCGATCCACACAGCAGACATTGTGTGGGCTAGGTTAGGAATGCTGGGCTGCACGTGTAGCGCAAAATTTTACATGGCGTTATTACGTCATGTACCTACGTTATATAGGTATACACGGTAGCTTTGACATCGGTTTTTAACATCGGCGTTATCCTACACATCAGCCGATACCAATGTTGGTATTTTTAGCTAATCTTCCGATTCCGATATTTTCACCGATATATCATGCATCCCTAGCTTTGAACAACAAAGTAACTGTATAACTTCGTACTACACAGAAAACGCATGTCGAGTGTAAAATGAAGAGTGTAAAATGAAATGGCAGTGCATTCCTTTGATCTAGAAAAAAGCTAATTGTTAACTCCTGAAACTTTTCATTTTTTAAAGACACTCCTGACAATATCCTAAGGGGTTAGAGAATGTAATGTTATAATTGTGATGTTTAAGAACTTTGTAATTGTTGTACTTTAAATGTTAGAAAATTGGTTAGCTTTTGGCTAGCTCCGGTTAGCTTTGGGCTTGCTCTGTTCAGCTTTTGGCTAGCTCCGGTCAGTTGGTTGCTAGCTTCGGTTAGCGAAATGCTAGCTTGTTTGGTCATTTTCCAATAATTAGCATTCATGTCAGTTTACAAGTCTTATTAGCCCTTCTTACACTAGGTGAATTGTCACACCCTGATCTGTTTCACCTATCCTTGTGATTGTCTCCACCCCCTCCAGGTGTCGCTTATTTTCCCCGGTGTATTTATCCCTGTGTTTCCTGTCTCTCTGTGCCAGTTTGTCCGGTCAAGTCAACCAGCGTGTTTTTCCCGTGCTCCTGCTTTTTCTTATCTCTCTTTTTCTAGTCCTCCCGGGTTTTGACCCTTTCCTGCCTTGACTCTGAACCTGCTTGCCTGACCATACTGCCTGCCCTGACCTCGAGCCTGCCTGCCACTCTGTACCTCCTGGACTCTGACCTTGTTATGATCTTTTGCTTGTCCATGACCATTCTCTTGCCTGCCTTTTGGATACAAATAAATGTCAGCGACTCAAACCATCTGCCTTCCGTTTCTGCATCTGGGTATCGCCCTGTGCCCTTCTATGAATGTATTTTGAGCATGGGTATAAAATAACTTCTAATGACTTATACCAGTCTTTAAAGGCTTTCGTGTTTTAGAGTCTCATATGGGGCTGTAGTGGGCAACAGTCTTCTACATAATTATAACCTAAACAGGTGAATTAAAGTTGAGTAAATGTGTTTGGGTATAAATGTAAAGAATTTGTTGATGTGAATTGGATTGGAATTTAATCTTTTTGATGTGTGAATTTATGTATTTTTGATATGTTTATGAAATAATATGCCAGGGATTTAGGAGACAAATGATTAAATACAAAAGAAAACATTGAAATACAATGAAAAGACAGAAAGACCATTTGCACTTGAGAGAATGTTGAATAAAAGAATTGTGAGAACCTTTGAAAGAGAAGCCACGTTCTCCTGTTTCATTATTTATCCTGTGTTACAGGAACTATCATCTGCTGCACCAGTCCCTAAACTGGGACCTGTAACATATTTTTGGGGGCTCGTCAGGGATCGGCGCCACCTGTCGGTTGGGAGCTGATCCAGTGATAGATAACATCTGAGACCAAGATGGATCTGCGGCTGAAATCCATGTTGCGGACAGACTAATGTGAGCAGAGACTGATACTTGATTCTGGACTGTGCTGACCGTTCGTGAGTAAAAGGAAGAAGTTACAATGTCAGACAGTGGGAGGAAGAGCCTGCTCAGCCTGTCAGTAACGAAACCTTTTCAAATTGCCAGTACTGCGGGTCAAGTGCTAGACAAAGACCAGTCAGAGCTCGAAGACGGTGATCATGAAGGTTGCTTTGAGTACATCAGCGCCTTTATGTACAGTAAGTCAATACTTGAGTCAGAGGATGGGGGTGTGGTTGAATTGTTGGTTTTGAAAGATAATGTTGATGCTGTTATACAGACTCATAATGTAACAACACTGTTTTACCCAAGTGATAATATTGAGCCGTGCGACAGATTAACAATCCCTCCACCTATTGAAATAGCTCATGCAGTCACAGCTAGTCCAGTTGATGCTACTCCACCTACTGACCTAGCTCATACAGTCACAGCTAGCACAGTCAAAACGACACCAAATACTGATTTACTTAGAGTGCTTGCAAGCTATGAGGAGCTTAGCAAGAAACTTATCCAATATGTTACTGTACCTACTTCACAGCATGGGGTCCACACCGCCCTCTACAACACACTACAGTGACACGCCATGCAGAAGCCTGCAGTCTGGGCTGACGACACACCCAAAACACGAGAAGGTGATCTCCTTAAGAGACCTCTCCTACCTATCCTAGAACTGAGCTTAATGCAGACCCATGTAGTAATACCAATACACCTCCCTGTATCACGCCAGAAGTAGTCAGCGTACAACAGAGACGTAGTGCTAGAAAAACCTGCACTTTACCCTCACCAGACCCACCAGCTGCTAAAAGCCCTGACCCAATGTAACTTGAATGGCTTAGCAGTGAGTGCTTTGCTTGACACAGGAACTCAAGTCAGCATGATAGATCGTATTTGGAAAGACAAATACCTACCTGATCTTGATATCAGACCACTCATTGAAATCATTAATGGTAATAACAAGCTGAAGGTGTATGCAGTAGATGGAGACCTCATCAGCCTATTGGTTAGAGCGTTGGGCCAGTATCCAAAAGGTTGCTGGATCAAATCCCTGAGCTGACAAGGTAAAAATCTGTCGTTCTGCCCCTGAACAAGGCAGTTAACCCACTGTTCCCCGGTAGGCCGTCATTGTAAATAATAATTTGTTCTTAACTGACTTGCCTAGTTAAATAAAAAGTTTTAAAAATATATATATATATCCCTTCCGATGGTTTGGTTGCCATAACAGTAAACTTATCTGGGAATGAGGAACCCAGCCTGTCAATTGATGTCTCTTTCCTAGTGAGTGGTCTACCACTGGAGAGGGCATTGCTTGTGTTCAATGTATTTGAAGAACTGGTCCAAGGGCAACCAGAGAGACTCATACCTACCCTCATTACCCTACTCTGTGGGGCCATCTCTATTCCTGATTGACAAAGCAAAGACCATTGTGAGCTGTATGTAGACCATAAAACCCAATGTGCAGCAAGGACGCCTGAGGGTTGGCCGACTGGACGTAGTCATTGCCGCTGGCCAGGTAGCTTGGGTTAAGTGTAGAGTTCCACACAGTATGGACCAATCCGATGCCCCGGTGTTGTTTGAGCCAGATGAAAACAGTATGCCGCTACAGCAACTGGATATGGATGAAGGCTTGATAGAAATCCGGACCCAAGGAGGCCATATGTAGTAGTGCCGGTAGACACCAACACAAAACACAACATCATCTTGCCACGAAAGACAGCTCTGGGCAGTATTCAGCCCAACCAGAAGGTGGTTGAAACAGACTCATCCAGCAAATCAGAGTTCAATGTGAAGGTCAACAGCGTTACCACCCATCCAGCTGATCCATCACTGTGGCACCCACCAGTTGACATCAGTCACCTAGACAAGAGACAGCCAAGAAGATGTTATATGAAGAATCAGCAGCGTTCGCTCGAGACAGCAATGACCTTGGGTGTATTCCAAGCCTGCAAATATCACTCAACCTCAAATATGACATTCCTGTGCAGAGAGTGTACTCATCAGTCCCGAAGCCATTGTTCCAAGAAGTTAAGGGACCTCCAGCAGGCCACAAATGTGCATGTGTCTGCTCAAACGGTCAGAAACAGACACCATGAGGGTGGTATGAGGTCCGACGTCCACAGGTGGGGGTTGCGCTTACAGCCCAACACCGTGCAGGACGTTTGGCATTTGCCAGAGAACACCTGGTTGGCAAATTCGCCACTAGCGCCCTGTGCTCTTCACAGATGATAGCAGGTTCACACTGAGCACATGAGCACATGTGACAGACGTGACAGAGTCTGGAGACGCCGTGGAGAACGTTCTGCTGCCTGCAACATCCTCCAGTATGACCGGTTTGGCGGTGGGTCAGTCATGGTGTGGGGTGGCATTTCTTTGTGGGGCCGCACAGCCCTCCATGTGCTCGCCAGAGGTAGCCTGACTGCCATTAGGTACCGAGATGAGATCCTCAGASCCCTTGTGAGACCATATGCTGACACATGCACATTTGTGGCCTGCTGGAGGTCATTTTGCAGGGCTCTGGCAGTGCWCCTCCTTGCACAAAGGRGGAGGTAGCGGTCCTGCTGCTGGGTTGTTGCCCTCCTACGGCCTCCTCCACYTCTCCTGATGTACTGGCCTGTCTCCTGGTAGCGTCCTCCATGCTCTGGACACTACGCTGACAGACACAGAAAACCTTCTTGCCACAGCTCGCATTGATGTGCCATCCTGGATGAGCTGCACTACCTGAGCCACTTGTGTGGGTTGTAGACTCCGTCTCATGCTACCACTAGAGTGAAAGCACCGCCAGCATTCAAAAGTGACCAAAACATCAGCCAGGAAGCATAGGAACTGAGAAGTGGTCTGTGGTCACCACCTGCAGAACCACTCCTTTATTGGGGGTGTCTTGCTAATTGCCTATAATTTCCACCTTTTGTCTATTCCATTTGCACAACAGCATGTGAAATGTATTGTCAATCAGTGTTGCTTCCTAAGTGGACAGTTTGATTTCACAGAAGTGTGATTGACTTGGAGTTACATTGTGTTGTTTAAGTGTTCCCTTTATTTTTTTGAGCAGTGTATTATCATAGGAAGTCAAAAGTCAGTGAACCATGACCAAATGGCATAAGAAAAGTCCAAATGCCATATATAAGTATTGAAAGTACAAAATCAGGATGTTATGTCCATTTGCCATATATGATCATAGGAGTCGGCTTCTGAACTCAAAAGTCAGTGAACCATGTCCAAATGGCATAAGAAATATCCAAATGACATATATACTGACCAAATGATATATATCACTATGTTATTAAGCCCTGAATCAACCTAGAAGGTCTATTTGTCATGTTTGATCATAGGAAGTAAGAATATCTCATTGATGTTAATTCAGCGTGTCCATTTCGTAATGGGAAGTCCTTATGGATATACATTGGCAATGGATACTGTCAATTTGCAGAAGAGCATGTTCACACTGACAATATAGCATATGGGTAATAGACACTGTCCAATCGCTCGTTGGTGTTGATTTCAGCCTGTCTATTTGGTGATGGAAAATCCCTCATTAAACACATTGGTCATCTACAAGTCTCTGCTAGGTAAAGCCCCGCCTTATCTCAGCTCACCGGTTACCATAGCAACACGCTCCAGCAGGTATATTTCACTGGTCATCCCCAAAGCCAACACCTCCTTTGGCCGCCTTTCCTTACAGTTCTCTGCTGCCAATGACTGGAACGAACTGCAAAAATCACTGAAGCTGTAGATTCATATCTCCCTCACTAACTTTAAGCGCCAGCTGTCACAGCAGCTCACAGATCACTGCACCTGTACATAGCCCATCTGTAAATAGCCCATCCAACTACCTCATTCCCATACTGTTATTTATTTATTTTGCTCCTTTGCACCCCGGTATCTCTACTTGCACATTCATCTTCTGCACATCTATCACTCCAGTGTTTAATTGCTATATTGTAATTATTTCGCCACTATGGCCTATTTATTGCCTTATCTCCCTTATCCTACCTCATTTGCACACACTGTATATAGACTTTTTCTATTGTATTATTGACTGTATGTTTGTTTATTCCATGTGTAACTCTGTGTTGTTGTTTGTGCCGCACTACTTTGGTTTATCTTGGCCAGGTCGCAGTTGTAAATAAGAACTTGTTCTCAACGAGCCTACCTGTTTAAATAAAGGTGAAATTAAAAATAAATCAAATTGAACTAAAAATCTCCCAATATTTCTTTGGTTCATCAAATTAGGAGCGACCTACTCGGTGACCTACCTCTGAAAACAGGTTCCCTAGAGCGGACCACACAATAACTCTATTACTATAGGTAAGAACTCAGTTTACCGCCTTAACAAGCGGCCGCTTGTGTTTTGTGCAGTCCGTCCAGGAAGCCCATTCACAGCTGCAGATTTTCACTGTCACGCCCTGACCAGAGAGAGCTGCTTATTCTCTATGTTGGTTGGGGCGTGACAGTGACTAGGGTGGGTTATCTAGGTGAATAATGATCTATGTTGGCCTGGTATGGTTCCCAATCAGAGGCAGCTGTTTATCGTTGTCTCTGATTGGGGATCATATTTAGGCAGCCATTTCCCCATTATGCTTTGTGGGATCTTGTCTATGTATATGTTGCCTGTTAGACTATTGTTAGCTTCCGTTTCGTTTTGAGATGTATGTTTTTGTTTTGCTGTGAGTTTCACCTAGTAATAAAAAGATGTGGAACCCAGATGACGCTGCGCTTTGGGCCACTCATTTCGACGAGCGTGACAGAAGATCCCACCAACAACAGATTAAGCAGCGTGCCCGGGAGGTAATGTCATCCTGGTCTTTGGAGGAGATTAGGGAGAGAACATCCTGGACTTGGGATGACATAATGGCAGGAGAGAAGAGCCTGCAATGGAAGCAGGCAGAAGCAGCGAAGGAGGGACAAAGACGAAGTCGGGGAGGAAGGCCACAGAAACCTCAATAATTGTTTTTGGGGGGGGGCACATGGCGCAGTCGGCGGATCCGAGGAATGAACCAGAGCCAGTCTGGGAGAAGAAGGAGAATTTGGAGGGGAGAGAAATGGGAGAGTTGTTGAGTTGGTGGAGGATGCACGGATTTGGACTAAAGGAACGTGTTGTCAGTTTGGTGCCACCTGAGTCAGCTCCCCGTACTCGTCCTGAGAAGTGTGTTAAAGTTCCGGAACAATTGATGCCGGCCATACGCACGAGGTCTCCAATGCACCTTCACAACCCAGTACGTTCTGTGCCAGCTCCTCGCACTTGCCGTGAGAAGTGTGTTAACGTTCCGGGTACCATTGATGCCGGCTATACGCACCAGGTCTCCAGTACGTCTCCACAGCCCTGTATGTCCTGTGCCTGCTCCTCGTACTCTCCTTGGAGTGTGTGTCCACAGTCCAGTACGTCCTGTGCCACCTCCCCGCACTCGTCCTGAGGTGCGTGTCACCAGCCCGGTACCACCAGTGTCGGTCTCACGCATCAGGCCTCCAGTGCGCCTCCACAGTCCAGTACGTCCTGTGCCTGCTCCTCACGCTCGTCATGAGGTGCGTGTCACCAGCCCTGTACCACCAGTGCCGGCTCCACGCACCAAGCTTCCGGCGACAGTTCTCAGTCCAGAGCTTCCGGCGACAGTTCCCAGTCCAGAGCTTCCGGCGACAGTTCCCAGTCCAGAGCTTCCGGCGACAGTTCCCAGTACGGAACCTCCTGAGGCGGTCCGCAGTCCGGAACCTCCTGAGAAGGTCCGCAATCCGGAACCT
The DNA here is from genome assembly GCF_002910315.2 of Salvelinus sp. IW2-2015. Classification (NCBI taxonomy): domain Eukaryota; kingdom Metazoa; phylum Chordata; class Actinopteri; order Salmoniformes; family Salmonidae; genus Salvelinus; species Salvelinus sp. IW2-2015. Next base: position 40,069,353 of record NC_036857.1, on the reverse strand, counting down.
CCTGAGAAGGTCCGCAATCCGGAACCTCCTGAGAAGGTCCGCAATCCAGAACCTCCTGAGAAGGTCCGCAGTCCGGAAACCTCCTGAGAAGGTCCGCAGTCCGGGAACCTCCTGAGAAGGTCCGCAGTCCGGGAACCTCCTGAGAAGGTCCGCAATCCGGAACCTCCTGAGAAGGTCCGCAGTCCGGAACCTCCTGCGGACGGTCCGGAACCTCCTGCGGATGGTCCACGGTCCGGTACCTCCTGAGACGGTCCGCGGTCCGGAACCTCCTGAGACGGTCCGCGGTCCGGAACCTCCTGAGACGTCAACGGTCCAGAACCACCTGCGACGGTCTGCGGTCCAGAGCCTCCGCCGACGGTCTGCGGTCCAGAGCCTCCGGCGACGGTCTGCGGTCCAGAGCCTCCAGTGACGGTCTACGGTACAGAGCCTTCAGTGACAGTCTGCAGTCCAGAGCCTCCAGCGGGGGTTCCCAGTCCAGAGCCTCCTGCGAGGGTTCCCAGTTCGGAGCCTACTGCGAGGGTTCCCAGTTCGGAGCCTCTGGCGACGATCTATGGTCCGGTTCCTCCGGCGGCGACCCACGGTCCGGAACCTCTGGCGACGATCTATGGTCCGGAGCTTCCGGCGACGATACCCACTCCAGAGCCGCCATGGAAGATGATGTATCTGCGAGCAGAGTGGGTACTTCGCCCCGTAACGGAGTCGCCCCCGACTGTAGATGCCCACCCGGACCCTCCCCTATTGAGTCAGGTTTTGCGGTCGGAGTCTGCACCTTTGGGGGGGGGGGGGGGGGGGTACTGTCACACCCTGACCATAGAGAGCTGCTTATTCTCTATGTTGTTTGGGGCGTGACAGTGACTAGGGTGGGTTATCTAGGTGAATAATGATCTATGTTGGCCTGGTATGGTTCCCAATCAGAGGCAGCTGTTTATCGTTGTCTCTGATTGGGGATCATATTTAGGCAGCCATTTCCCCATTGTGCTTTGTGGGATCTTGTCTATATATAGTTGCCTGTTAGCACTATTGTTAGCTTCACGTTTCGTTTTGAGATTTATTGTTTTTGTTTTGCTGTGAGTTTCACCTAGTAATAAAAAGATGTGGAACCCAGATGACGCTGCGCTTTGGGCCACTCATTTCGACGAGCGTGACAATGTAGGACCATAGCAACAGACCTTAGGACTCTACAGGAATAACCAATACATGTTATCCTGCGAACTCCTCTGAAAGGGACACTCCTGTTCTGGAAAAACCCAAGAGGTGTAACCATATCAACAGTACATAGTTGGCCATACCAGTTACAAGAATAACCAGCCGTGCATGTCTAATGGTGTCAAATGACCCAAAGCACATAACTAGTTTTGCTGGAAGACAGGTTGATAAACAGGTTAATGTTAAGCCCTGCATGTTTTTTTTCCAAAGTCTCATGGAATGTAGGCCTACATTGAACACCACCCATTGGCTGCTACTGTAGGCTGCATGATAGAACAGCTATTTCCATGGTAAAATGTTATGGGATGCATTTTCTCCATTGTTTTTGATGATAGGCAACTCTGGTAGGCATACATTATGATCAAATAGCCACAATAGCCTATGTGACCACTGTCTGAAACTGGAACTTAAAGCGGATACAGCCTTCGTGCTCTAGGTAAACGCACGCTGGAAGTTGCACAGAATTTACACAATGTTCAAGTTTGCGCTCAGCAAAAAAATAAATTCGAGGGAACATTGTTTGAAGAGTGTCATTTCCAGTGCTATTGAGTTGGCAACACCGATTGGAAGGTGAGTGTTAAGCCTATATCTTCTCTATATCTATCTGTCCGGGTGGCTGGTCTCAGACCATCCCGTAGGTGAAGAAGCTGGATGTGGAGGTCCTAGACTGGTGTGATTACACGTGGCCTGCGGTTGTGAGGCCGGTTGGACCTACTGCCAAATTCTAAAAAATGATGTTGGTGGCGGCTTATTGTAGAGAAATGAACATTCAATTATCTGGCAACAGCTCTGGTGGACATTCCTGCAGTCAGCATGCCAATTGCAAGCTCCCTCAAAACTTGAGACATCTGTGACATTGTGTTGTGTGGAAAAACTGCACATTTTAGAGTGGCCTTTTATTTTCCCCAGCACAAGGTTAACTGTTTATTGATCATGCTGTTTAATCAGCTTCTTGATATGCCACACCTGTCAGGTGGATTATCTTGGCAAAGGAGAAATGCTCACTAACAGGGATGTAAACAAATTTGTGCACAAAAATGAAGAGCAATAAGCTTTTTGTGCATATGGAACATTTCTGGGATTTTTTATTTCGGCTCATGAAACATGGTAGGGGGTGGCTTTAGCACTGACCTAGAAAGCTGACAGACAGGAATTCCCGAAAAGAGATACACTATATACACATTAGTGGATTCGGCTATTTCAACCACACCCGTTGCTGACAGGTGTATAAAATCGAGCACACAGCCATGCAATCTCCATAGACAAACATTGGCAGTAGAATGGCCTTACTGAAGAGCTCAGTGACTTTCAACGTGGCACCGTCATAGGATGCCACCTTTCCAACAAGTCAGTTTGTCAAATTCGAGATCCATACAGAAATGGTTTGTCGAGATCGGTGTGGAAGAACTTGACTGGCCTGCACAGAGCCCTGACCTCAACTCCATCGAACACCTTTGGGATGAATTGGAACACCGACTGCGAGCCAGGCCTTATCGTCCAAAATCAGTGCCCAACCTCACTAATGCTCGTGGCTGAATGGAAGCATGTCCCCGCAGCAAATGTTCGAACATCTAGTGGAAAGCCTTCACAGAAGAGTGGAGGCTGTTATAGCAGCAAAGGGGGGGACCAACTCCATATTAATGCCCATGATGTTGGAATGAGATGTTTGACGAGCAGACGTCATGTCATGTAGCTTCCAACATACACCCCTGAAGAAGAGCCTCCCRATCAAGCGCACTGTCTAGATGAACGCTTCAGACGGCGCGTTTGCCAAGAGGATGATGCACGAGACCATTAAAAAAATATTACCCAGGATGACAGACTAACTCCCAAACCACCCCGTCCCGACTAAGCCAATGCCTTGTTCAATACTCCCCACTTGGCAAACAGTTCCACCATATCAGTTCGACCAAGCATCACGAGTGCCCGCCCAATGCTGGGCAATCGTTTGGAGATTTTGCATAAATAGAAACTAATGTTGGTGTAGCATACTGTTAATATTTAACCAATCTAAAGGCTGCTACCTACATGCCTCCAAAGGCACCTACCGTAGTAGGTAGCGCTTTTCGAGTAGGTTACTGCCATTTGGAGTCGACGGCAGCATCATGTGATAACGCATTCACATTCCACRGAGCATGAGCTGTTTTTAGCCACTGTAGCAGTGTGAGCAACTAGTGCTAGCAATTCAATGAACAARTATTCCAAAATGGAAATATCTGACAGGAATAACAAGTAAGCAAGCAACAGGAATCAATCTCCTCAACGAATGAAGTCGGCACCAACGAGAATAATTATCCTAAGATATGGGGTCCTCCTCTCGCATTTTGCCTGGTCTGCTGCTCTATCATTGTGGACATGACAGGTAAGTTGCACGCATGATATCAAACAGCACATGTCAAACTCATTCCATGGAGGGCCGAGTGTCTGCGGGTTTTCGCTCCTCCCTTGGAGGATTTCACCGATTAGTAAGCAACTCCCCTCACCTGGTTGTCTAGGTCTTAATTGAAAGCAAAAAAACAAAAACCAGCAGACACTAGGCCCTCCATGGAATACAGGCTTTTTTCAGATAGCTAAATAATCAATTTTACTAACTGTTTAAGAATGATTCATAACCAGAATTGTGGTGTTTCACTCTGAAGCTAATATTGCATACCCGTGCATATTATTAAATGACACCGATGTTCAAGATAACATGGTTATATATTTGTTGATTAATATTGAAAGGTTATATGATGCAATCTAATTAGATTAGAAGGCCTAGGCTACTTCATCCTAATGTAAGTTAAATGCAATGGATACAAAACAAATGCTGGCATGTGATAAAGGGTGACATGTCCATTGTAATTCTATAAATGCATATCAAACAGGAATATATATATTCAATTAAGTGAATACTATAATACATTAATGCATTTCTCCTTGCAGGGGATGAACTGCAGCCACCAGATGCTCAAGACTCAAAACCAGCAACGTGTGGAGACTTCAACACTTGTAATTTTGAATAAATGTTAAACATTTTATTGGATTTCCTATATTGCTGTGCACGAGTCCTTAAAGCACAGTCCAAAATAAGTCATTTCCAGGTGAGGGACATCTCAAGGAGATTAACTTCCAACATTCCAACACTTGTTCAGTACATGAGGGCAAATTTAGTTATGACAGGCACAGCTTTTTTTAGACACAGGACAGGAGTTTACAGGTTTATGTTCCAGCCCTTCACTAACACCTAACTCAACTAATTGTGGTCGAAATTGGAGACTTGCATACACTGCAATCCACTGGGATAGAAATCACGTCTGTATTTGAGAATGAGCGTAATAAGTTACGATGTCCTGACATATCTGCATAATAAACAATAACATAAGTGATTCTATTTCTATCTAACATTGTGATGTTGCTCACGCCTGAATAATATTCTGGGATATGGTGATTATCCTGGTGGCCGGGAGGTTCGCAACAAGTTCTTTACATCTGCAGAGTGTCTAGGAGGAATGTCCTTCAACCTGGAACAAGCAGAGGCGAGGGGAGAAATGAACCTAACCTCAGTGCTGGTTGAAGTTGCTGAAGCCACAACTACCTATATTAATGTTCAATTGTTTTCTTAACAGTTACGTATATTTTTGAGATTGGTCAAGTTGTTTACCGTAAGAGTAGAATAACTTAGRCTCTAATTTTATCAAGTAACACCAACCCCAATAGTGCAAAACAATAGGGGAAGGGAAAGTGGCAAAATAAAGTTAGCTAGGTAAACAGACACTGCATGAAGCTAGCTAGCAAAACAGACTCATCAACAGAATGCACAAATAACTTGGCTGGCAAGCAAGCTTAGATTGAACAACACAGCTGGCTGCATTTCCTATGTTTTTCATCAGATGTTGTTAAAATGTCTTACCTCCAAACATGTCGGGCAGGAGTGTTTTGTCCTGCCAAGCCAATGTAATGGAGTGAAACGCAATCAGGTGTCCACTTTAGTCCCTTTAAACAAAAGGAAAAAAAATATTTGCTACATGTCTTTAGCTGGCTTTCAAGTTTACCAATTCATGATTGAAAAACTGTCTGGGTCTTTACTTTACTTTATTGACACATTGCGGAATCTACGATTAGTTAGATCAGTTGTTCATCTCTAAACAGCCGATAAGCAGGATGAGATCGCCTGCTAGCTAGCTATTGCGTACGACGTGTTAGCTAGCCAGGCAATGGGCTGATAAACATCTGAATTCACAATTCATATGAAAGTCATTTGAACATGAACATAATTTGTTAAATAAATAAACGTTACAGTACTTAGATTTTGAAAAGTTATTCCTTGTTCTTCTGAAAAATCTTATACAAACCGGGGACTTCTGTCTCCATTTATTTTCAAAATTTTTGCTGTGCCTGTAACGGCCGTCGACGGAAGGAGACCAAGGTGCCGCGTGGTGAGCGTACATTTTATTTTATTTATAGTAAATGTCGCCAAGAAAACAAAGAAACGACCGTGAAGCTTAACCGGGCATTAGTGCCACTAACAAAGATATGTTCGCCCTCTGGTTGATATTAGCTATGTTTCCATTAACTTGTTTCGTGATTCTTTGTTGACATTTAGTAAGTTTGCATAGAAAATAGATGTGACAATTGCCTGCTAGGGTGAATTTCAATTGAACTATCTTGTGTTGACAAAAACAGCTGGACGTACCGTGTCGAATAAAGATGTAATGGCTGAAGTGTTTGCATTACCCATTTAGGCAAATTGCGCATTAATACATTTCAGACAACCTGTAAGGCCTCCCACCTATCTGTTTCATGTCACAGGTAGCCCCCGAAAGCCAGCATGTATACAATAAGTTGCTAATATTTGCCATATTCTAATAATTCTCATGTGCCAACGTATAGCCACGGTCCATGCCATGGTGAAAAACATGCACTCCTCTAGATCTGAAATACTTGGATGATGAAACTTGCCAGCCAACCAGAAAAACAAGGCGAAGCAATGCAGGCATTCTTGAAAGTCAGGACAATCCTTGTCCTGCAAAGAAACAGTGGAGCTTTTAGTTACGRGGTGACATCACGCGCCCCGCCTACATTCAAACTGATTCGGCAATCATTATTTATTAGAATGAATTTGTCGCAATAAAGTTAGACAAAATAAAAATCCACACAGGATGGGCGGGCATTAAACCCACGCCAACATGGTAGAGTTATATTTATGCGCTGAAGGCAGCTGCCCTAACAGCTAGAATACCCCAGGCCACGATTAAACTTAATTTTGAGTTTATTTGTAACCTTAGGATACACTAGGAACTTGTATGTCATAGCCTAGTGAAGACCCAATATCTATCTTGTGTAATTAAGCGATATAAAATGCTGGTTGTTGATGTATATGGCTGCATTTCAAATACATTTTTGTACATTTGAATGTTGAAGTAATATGACCTAGGCCTAGCGTTTGAGTGAGCAAGAGAACATCATTTTTTATAGCATGCCCTAATCCCAATGACTCGACTGCCCCCGCATAGAGAGAAAGAGACTGCTCATTTTCAGCCACTTACGAGGCTCATTTGAACTTCCTGATGCATCAGGAAAATTCTCTGCGACAAAAGAATGATCAAGTTAAGAACCAACATCTGTAGTCTTCAAACGCGCCCCCAATATCAGTCACTGTCAAATGGTGGTTAGGTCTGATCTTCCAACTGCGCCATGTAGCACCATCCTAGACCATGTGCCAGGCGACAATTACAGATGTGGTCGATGTACCAAGTGTAACTTCACAAACAAATGCACTAGGCCTTTATGTTCAATCACACCATCACGTGCAAGGCCATTAAGATTAAGGGTATCATTAGGCCTACGTGTTCTACAAAAACAAATGTATACCTAATAAAGTGTATTTGGGCTCTATGTAGGAAAAAACAAACAATCCCAGAAGACAACAATATCACAACACAGGAGTAATATGAGCAATCTTTATCAGAGGAAACCTGTGGCTCCACATTAATGGAGGCCCGTCACAATATTAGCTCTCTGAAATACAATCGTATTGAACATGTCTAGGTTCCTAGGACGGGGGGGGGCATTGATAATTTATTATTGATGTGTTGTATTGGATTCTCCGTTTGCCCACTATTTCACCAAAAGGTCTTAAGAGTTTCACATCAGACTTTTACTATGGTAAATAGCCTACGGTGTGATTATATGTCATATCATGGATAACAGCTTATCACTGGTACACAAGTTGTTTTGAAGTAGGTTATGTGTTATTATATCTACGACCACCGCCTGCGCTTAATGGTCTTGTGGGCGGGTATTCTAACAGTTTTTACTGCGGCCTGGGTTGTAACTCTGCCCGATTGGTATTTATGAATTTATCTTTATGCGTACTTCCCCAGATTTAATTATGGGCATTAAAATCACCACACCATGTTAAGGATCGGCCCCTTTTTTTCAATTTTCACCTAAAATGACATACCCAAATCTCTCTGCCTGTAGCTCAGGCCCTGAAGCAAGAATATGCATATTCTTGGTGCCATTTGAAAGGAAACATCAGGAGACCATCCGCCACCTCATCAGGAGCATGCCCAGGCGTTGTAGGGAGGTCATACAGGCACGTGGAGGCCACACACACTACTGAGCCTCATTTTGACTTGTTCTAAGGACATTACATCAAAGTTGGATCAGCCTGTAGTGTGGTTTTCCACTTTAATTTTGAGTGTGACTCCAAATCCAGACCTCCATGGGTTAATAAATTTGATTTCCATTGATCATTTTTGTGTGATTTTGTTGTCAGCACATTCAACTATGTAAAGAAAAAAGTATTTAATAAGAATATTTCATTAATTCAGATCTAGGATGTGTTATTTTAGTGTTCCCTTTATTTTTTTGAGCAGTGTAAATAGATTGTTCCAACCCATCATCTCTTGGCTGATTCAACATCTATTGCATCCTTACTTCAGTTGCCTCTGTAATTCTTTGGCCGCGAGTACCACCACATCTATGCATGCAGACTTTTTCTTAACCTGATCACTTACATTCATCACACAACACATGAACGCCAAGAAGTCAACCCTGTTCACCGTCAACGATTATTTTATGACCGCACACTGATGGTCACATTTCGTGGAGACCCCAGTTTGTGCTACTCCCTCACCTCTCGCTTCCATTGGAGGCCCGCTGCACCAATTTCCTCACAGGTTCTGTACTTTGAACTCTCCGTGCTGCTTCAGCATACGCTACCTTGTTTGAGATCTAATATCTCTGTACCTGCTTTCTGCTTCTGTGCTATACAACCCCCGAACGCAGCACTATGTTGTCTGCCGCAGTTAAAGCACCTTGCTTTGGCCTCCACCCCACACTTGTTCATCTGAAATTCAGATCCACAAGCACTTTTTAAATGTGCAAATGCATATTCCACGGTTGTAAATGTTAGGGATTTCTGAACATTTGCTCACCAATAATTCTACATTTATTCAATTGGAGTTATATTTGTGAGCTATGTTGAATACATTTTCCGATCATGGATTTATTTGTGATTTATAGTGAATATTTGTAAGATATTTTTACATATTTACAGATTACAGAAAACATTTTAATATATTCACAGATAATAGTTTTATTTGTGAGTTATGTTGAATATATGCACGGATCGTGGTAGACATACAGAATAAAGAAACAAATCTCACTCCATACCAGTGTCCCTGTGGTCCAAGTTGGATGAGCAGGTTTCAACCAGCTTGAAACTTGCTTCACCGTAGAAAACATTTTAATATACATGTATACATTGAAAAACATCTGGAAACATTGTAATATTGTAACATTGTAACATTGTAATATTGATAAAGAATACTTCTTTACTTCTTTAAATGAAATGAATATATACATACATGACTGACTGACCCTTCTAATGTGACTATCCCCATCGCTTCTACCTCTTTTCCCCCTACCCCTCTACAAAATTTCTCCCTGCAGGCAGTCACTGAGTCCAAGGTGCTAAAGGAGCTCCTGAAACTTGACCCCAAAAACCATCTGGGTCAGATGATTTAGACCCTTTCTTCTTTAAGGTTGCTACCCCTATCATCGCCACGCCTATCTCCGACCTTTTTAACCTGTCTCTCCTCTCTGGAGAGGTTCATATTGCTTGGAAGGCAGCTTGGAAGGCAGTTCGTCCTCTATTTAAAGGGGGAGATCAAGCTGATCCTAACTGTCATAGGCCTATTTCTATTTTGCCCTGTTTATCAAAAGTGTTGGAAAAACTTGTCAGTAATCAACTGACTGGCTTTCTTGATGTCTATAGTATTCTCTCTGGTACGCAGTCTGGTTTGCGCTCATGTTATGGATGTGTCACTGCAACCTTAAAGGTCATCAATGATGTCACCATTGCCCTTGATTCTAAGCAATGTTGTGCTGCTATTTTTATTGACTTGGCCAAAGCTTTTGATACGGTAGACTATTCAAATCAAATCAAATCACATTTTATTGGTCATACACATGGTTAGCAGATGTTATTGCGAGTGTAGCGAAATGCTTATGCTTCTAGATCCGACAGTGCAGCAGTATGTAATAGGTAATATTTAACAATTCCACAACAAAACCTAATATCTAACAAAATTCCCCAACAAAACCTAATACAACAATCTAGTAATGGAATGGGATAAGAATATATAAGTATAAAATATATGGATGAGCAGTGACAGAGCGGCTAAGATGCAATAGATAGTAAAGAATAGATAGTGAAGGATACAGTAAACAGTATATACATATGAGATGAGTAATGTGAGATATGTAAACATTCTTAAAGTGACATTATTAAAGTGACTAGTGTTCCATTTATTAATGTGGCCAATGATATCAAGTCTGTAGGTTGACAGCCGCCTCTCTGTGCTAGTGATGGCTGTTTAACAATCTGATGGCCTTGAGATAGTTGTTTTTCAATCTCTCTGTCCCAGCTTTGATGCACCTGTACTGACCTCATCTTCTGGATGGAAGCGAGGTGAACAGGCAGTGGCTCGGGTGGTTGTTGTCCTTGATTATCTTTTTTGCCTTCCTGTGACATTGGGTGTTGTAGGTGTCCTGGAGGGCAGGTGGTTTTCCCCCGGTGATACGTTATGCAGACTGCACCACCCTCTGGAGAGCCTTGCAGTTGTGGGCGGTGCAGTTGCTGTGCCAGGTGAAACGACCCAACAGGATGCTCTCAATTGTGCACTTGTAAAAGTTAGTGAGGGTTTTCGGTGACAAACCAAATTTTTTCAGCCTCCTGAGGGTGAAGAGGTTCTTCACTACACTGTCTGTGTGCGTGGACCATTTCAGTTTGTCGGTGATATGTACACAGAGGAACTTAAAACTTTCCACCTTCTCCACTGCTGTCCCGTCGATGTGGATAATGGGGTGCTCCCTTTGCTGTTTCCTGAAGTCCACAATCATCTCTTTTGTTTTGCTGACATTGCATGAGAGGTTATTTTCCTGACACCACACTCCGAGGGCCCTCACCTCCTCCCTGTAGACTGTCTCGTCATTGTTGGTYATCAAGCCTACCACTGTTGTGTTGTTTGCAAACTTGATGATTGAGTTGAAGTCGTGCATGGCCACGCATTCGTGGTGAACAGGGAGTACAGGAGGGGGCTGAGAACGCACAATTGTGGGGCACCAGTGTTGAGGATCAGCTGAGTTGAGATGTTGTTTCCTACCTTCACCACCAAGGGGCGGCCCGTCAGGAAGTCCAGGACCCCGTTGCACAGGGCGGGGTCGAGACCCAGGGTCTCAGGCTTAATGATGAGTTTGGAGGGTCCGTAATGGAGGGTCCGTAATGCATCCGTAATGGGTCAGCGGCCAAACGACCTCCACTCATCACTGTCAAACGCTCCCTGAAACACTTCAGCGAGCAGGCCTTTCTAATCGACATGGTATCCTGGAAAGATATTGATCTCATTCCGTCAGTAGAGGATGCCTGGTTATTATTTTTAAATGCCTTCCTCACCATCTTAAATAAGCATGCCCCATTCAAGAAATTTAAAACCAGGAACAGATATAGCCCTTGGTTCTCTCCAGACCTGACTGCCCTTAACCAACACAAAAACATCCTATGGCGTTCTGCATTAGCATCGAATAGCCCCCGTGATATGCAACTTTTCAGTGAAGCTAGAAACCAATATACACAGGCAGTTAGAAAAGCCAAGGCTAGCTTTATCAAGCAAAAATTTGCTTCCTGCAACACAAACTGAAAAAAGTTCTGGGACACTGTAAAGTCCATGGAGAATAAGAACACCTCCTCCCAGCTGCCCACTGCACTGAGGATAGGAAACACTATCACCACCGATAAATCCACTATAATAGAGAATTTCAATAAGCATTTTTCTACGGCTGGCCATGCTTTCCACCTGGCTACCCCTACCCCGGTCAACAGCACTGCACCCCCCACAGCAACTCGCCCAAGCCTCCCCCATTTCTCCTTCTCCCAAATCCAGTCAGCGGATGTTCTGAAAGAGCTGCAAAATCTGGACCCCTACAAATCAGCTGGGCTAGACAATCTGGACCCTTTCTTTCTAAAATTATCTGCCGAAAATGTTGCAACCCCTATTACTAGCCTGTTCAACCTCTCTTTCGTGCGTCTGAGATTCCCAAAGATTGGAAAGCAGCTGCGGTCATCCCCCTCTTCAAAGGGGGGGACACTCTTGACCCAAACTGCTACAGACCTATCTATCCTACCCTGCCTTTCTAAGGTCTTCGAAAGCCAAGTCAACAAACAGATTACCGACCATTTCGAATCCACCATACCTTCTCGCTATGCAATCTGGTTTCAGAGCTGGTCATGGGTGCACCTCAGCCGCGCTCAAGGTCCTAAATGATATCTTAACCGCCATCGATAAGAAACAATACTGTGCAGCCGTATTCATTGACCTGCCAAGGCTTTCGACTCTGTCATCACCACATCCTCATCGCAGACTCGATAGCCTTGGTTTCTCAAATGATTGCTCGCCTGGTTCACCAACTACTTCTCTGATAGAGTTCAGTCTGTCAAATCGGAGGGCCTGTTGTCCGGGCTCTGCAGTCTCTATGGGGGTGCCACAGGGTTCAATTCTTGGACTGACTCTCTTCTCTGTATACATCAATGATGTCGCTCTTGCTGCTGGTGAGTCTCTGATCCACCTCTACGCAGACAACACCATTCTGTATACTTCTGGCCCTTCTTTGGACACTGTGTTAACAACCCTCCAGACGAGCTTCAATGCCATACAACTCTCCTTCCGTGGCCTCCAATTGCTCTTAAATACAAGTAAAATAAATGCATGCTCTCAACCGATCGCTGCCTGCACCTGTCCGCCCGTCCAACATCACTATTCTGGACGGTTCTGACTTAGATATGTGGACATCTACAAATACCTAGGTGTCTGGTTAGACTGTAAACTCTCCTTCCAGACTCACATCAAACATCTCCAATCCAAAGTTAAATCTAGAATCGGCTTCCTATTTTTCGCAACAAAGCATCCTTCACTCATGCTGCCAAACATACCTTGTAAACTGACCATACTACCGATCCTCGACTTCGGCGATGTCATTTACAAAATAGCCTCCAATACCCTACTCAATAAATTGGAATGCAGTCTATCACAGTGCCATCCGTTCTGTCACCAAAGCCCATATACTACCACCACTGCAACCTGTGCGCTCTCGTTGGCTGGCCTCGCTTCATACTCGTCGCCAAACCACTGGCTCCAGGTCATCACAAGACCCTGCTAGGTAAAGTCCCCCCTTATCTCAGCTTGCTGGTCACCATAGCAGCACCACCTGTAGCACGCGCTCCAGCAGGTATATCTCTCTGGTCACCTCCAAAACCAATTCTTCTTTTGGTCGCCTCTCCTTCCAGTTCTCTGCTGCCAATGACTGGAACGAACTACAAAAGTCTCTGAAACTGGAACACTTATCTCCCTCATAGCTTTAAGCACCAGCTGTCAGAGCAGCTCACAGATCACTGCACCTGTACATAGCCCATCTATAATTTAGCCAAACAACTACCTCTCCCCTACTGTATTTATTTATTTTGCTCCTTTGCACCCCATTATTTCTATCTCTACTTTGCACATTCTTCCACTGCAATCTACAATTCCAGTGTTTTAATTGCTATATTGTATTTACCTCGCCATTATGGCTTTTTTGTTGTTGCCTTTACCTCCCTTATCTCACCTCATTTGCTCACATTGTATATAGACTTATTTTTCTACTGTATTATTGACTGTATGTTTGTTTTACTCCATGTGTAATTCTGTGTTGTTGTATGTGTCGAACTGCTTTGCTTTATCTTGGCCAGGTCGCAATTGTAAATGAGAACTTGTTCTCAACTTGCCTACCTGGTTAAATAAAGGTTAAATAAATAAAATAAATAAATAAACAAGACCCACTGGTTGATGCTTATTAAAACCCTCTTAGGTCTCACTCCCCCTTATCTGAGATATGTACTGCAGCCCTCATTCTCCACATACAACATCTGTTCTGACAGTCACATTCTGTTAAAGGTCTCCAAAGCACACACATCCCTGGTTCGCTCCTCTTTTCAGTTCGCTGCAGCTAGAACGAGCTGCAACAAACACTCAAACTGGAGTTTTATCTCAATCTCTTCATTTAAAGACTTAATCATGGACACTCTTACTGACAGTTGTGGCTGCTTTGCGTGATGTATTGTTGTCTCTACCTTCTTGCCCTTTGTGCTGTTGTCTGTGCCCAATAAAGTTTGTACCATGTGTTGCTACCATGCTGTGTTGTCATGTGTTGCTGCCTTGTTATGTTATTGTCTTAGGTCTCTCTTTATGTAATGTAGTGTTGTCTCTCGTCGTGATGTGTGTTTTGTCCTATATTTTATATACAGTATATATATTTTTTCTTATCCCAGCCTCCGTCCCCTCAGGAGGCCTTTTGCCTTTTGGTAGGCTGTCATTGTAAACAAGAATTTGTTCTTAACTGACTTGCCTAGTTAAATAAAGGTTAAATATAAAAAATAAAATAAAACAAGGTTAAGCTAGATCTTTGTGTGTGACAGAGAGACCTAGCCTATCATCACATTAATTTCAAATAATGATACGATGCCCAAAAAGACTGCCCTTATGATAGTACAATTCATTAATCAATTAATTCATTAACTAAATGTAACAATTTTGTGACTTCTATCACCAGAAGCCGAACTGCACGTGTTTCATCTACAGTGCAATGATGATTGCCCTGACAGAATTAAAAGTGAAACACAAAATACAACGGAATATAGTGGACAATATTCCAGTCAACAATATTGACCTGACAATGGAAAAGTTTGTCAGGCGACCTTTGGTGACACTAGCCATATCTACTCATACTGCAGCAGCTCTCTCCTCTCACTACCCGTCCGCTAGACCCAGAATTCCCCGCGCCTGGACAAGATGGAAGAAAGCATCGGCCGCAAGACGACAATGTTTTGTCTATAACACCTCAAAGGAACGAACAAGAGAAGAAAATACCAACATTTATAGCCAGTCGCGGTCATGTGTAGGTAATTATTTATTGAAATGTACCTTTATTTCTGAGTTTTTGTTGAAATTTGTCAAGTTATAAGCGGTGGAAATGTCAGACGCAAATCGCTTCAGCATGCGAGAGATACACTCAGTCGAGCATCATTGTTTCTCTGTTGCATGGGCCATAATGTGGGGTTTCAGTTGGAGCGGCTAGCTCGTTAGCTAACTGGTAAGCAGACATTTGGCTCATAGCACCCGTACTATTTGCAGTATGTGATCTAAAGTTAACGTGCACCGCAAACCTTGAGGAATGCTATAATTAGAGATAGGTATGCTGAGTTAGCTTGTTAACACTATGTCGATAAATAGGGTCGAGCGCCAAAGATAATTATCAAGCTAACGTTTGTTAGTCCGACTTTATTTCACGAGCGTCGTCCCAGCCAAGGACAGCAAGCCTATCTTCTTTCATAAACGGATAAATAAAACGTGCTGCTATTATACCGGTAACTAGCTAACGTTAGTGTTTGGGTTTTAATAAGACAAATATTTCCTTTYGACAAATTAGGTCGTGCGAGCGGTAACGTTGAATCCCTGGCTAATGTTTTGCCAGCATGAGACTAGCAAGCTACTAGCTACCTGAGTTTGATACAATGGTTTGATATGSCGAATTAGCATTAGGATAACTAGTTTACTAACGCGTACCCATTCTTGATTGAGCCGTCGCCTTTTAACGTCTATTGTCATAATGTGAGTCGATTTGTTGTCATCTGTGTTATTGCGTTTTGATAGTATTGTATTTGTGACAGAAGCGTGCTTTGTATCAACAGTTGACCAGGACAGCTAACGCCATTTGTAGCATGCTAGCTAGCTGCTGGCTATGCATCACAAAAGCCCATCCGCTTACCATAAAATTAAATGTCGCGTAGCCAAATGGTCGGCTAGACTAAACAAAATATTGTGTCTGAGCCATTCGAGGCATCTGGAATTGTAAGCCAGCTAGCAGTTTTACCCCAATGACGTTAGACAAAATTCTGGCTAAATCCGTGGTAAAATATGGGTTGCTTTAGTCTAGTTTAGCGGACCCGTGTAATTTGATGTACAATTTAGCAGGTAGCGATTTCAGCCAATGGTAAACTGGACAATAGAACGAGTCTAAATTCACCCAAGGCTATAAAATGTCAAAAGAAGGTTGGCTGAGCTGTAACACTAGCCCGATCCCATAGCAAATTAACGGAACGTCGAAGAGACTGTTTTGGCTGGAGTGACGTTTAGAATTCCATTTCGCCTAAATGGCACCAAAACAATTATCCTTTTTTTAAATTTTACCACTACAATCTGTTCTTAGGACGAAACGGAKAAAATAACTTGTGTATAAAGTAAACATTCGCATCTCGATGGTGCCAAGTGTGCTTATGTCTACATAACGAGGAAGTAGGAAACAAATGGCAACTTCTGACTTTCTGGTCTAGCGTTTGATGACAACYGAATACACTGCCCAGCCTTACATAATTAGAAAGAGGAGATTCTCATCATTAAAATGGTGTTCGACTTCAAAAAAATATAAATTTGCACATTGCGAGATATTTGTCGAAATATAACAGCATGCCTCTCCATAGGAAAACAATAGGGGGAGTTCAGCGTTCCAAGGGCAAAATACATTTCATGGCTAGCGTTTGATGACAACGGAATACACTGCCCAGCCTTAAATGGTTAGAAAGAGGAGATTCTCATGATTTAAAATGGTGTCCAATTAAAAAAAAATCTAAATATACACATTGTAGTATAGACAGGCATACCTATATTTCCCTATAGGAAACAATGGGACGACCTCAGAGTTCCATAAGTCATTTTTAGTTGTTTACATTTTACCTACAAACAACGTGAGCAGGTCTCATTGCCAACAAAAGCAAGCATTGTYAGGTAGAACAATAAGCTGGGAATAGAACGTTCGGAAGGCGAGTTGGTGCCACGCTGCTCAATAGAACTAATATGAGCTGGCAGCGTGAAAAATGCCCAAAAACGAGGTCTGTTTTTTTCGTGATTACTTCAAAACTACGGCAACCAGCTGGGACATATGGTAATATTATGAAACTGGGCTCCACGGCAGATGCAATGAACTTTTTTTTWAATCAGAAAAAGCATTGTTAAAAATGTAATGTGTCCAGCCTACCAATGGTTCTTTATTCGTATACTCACTTTGCCAAGGGCAGCAAATTCATGGTGTTCACATCCCCTGTAATAAAGTTGAAGTAATTGTCACTTAGTGTCATTTGAATGAGAATATACCATTGCAAATTTTACATTGCAGCYCAGTTTTTTGTTTGGCTACAATCCCAGCTGTATATGATACAAAATGCAACTTTGTCTTACGCTGGCGAAATGGCACACACTATTCCACATGGGCCTAATGTTATGGTGATGTCTAATTGGTAATAGGCGAGCACAAGGTGGTTTGAGACAGAGGTAACGTTATTTTGTATACACGTCCAACGAAATGCTTATTTGCAGATTCATTCTCAACACTGCAACAACAATAAGAAAATATAAGAATACAAACAAAATAAATGTCTCAGTACAATATAAACCTTTTAGCATAAGTATAATACAGGAAGGCTCAATTTAAAGTCCAATATTTACATGTGTTTTGGGGATTTGTTTAGATTGCTGTTACCATAGAGGAAAGCAAGTCTAGATTTAACTTTAGCCWGCAGCTTTGATATGTGCTGAAAGAATGACAGTGCACTGTCTAGCCATACTCCCAAGTACTTGTATGAGGTGACTACCTCAAGCTCGAAACCCTCAAAAGGTGGTAATCACACCTGTGGGGAGAGGGGCATTCTTCTTATTAAACCACATGACCTTTGTTTTGGAGCTGTTCAGAACAAGGTTAAGGGCAACGAAAGCTTTGTTGTAGAACGTTTAACAAAAAATCCAGGGAGGGGCCAGCTGAATATAAGACTGTATCATCTGCATATAAATGGATGAGAAAGCTTCCTACTGCATGAGCTATGTTGTTGATGTAAATTGAGAAGTGTGGGACCTAAGATCGAGCCTTGGGTACTCCCTTGGTGACAGGCAATGGCTGAGACAGCAGATGTTTTGACTTTATACACTGCACTCTTTGAGAGAGGTAGTTAGCAAACCAGGCCAAAGACCCCTCAGACACCAATACTCCTTAGCCGGCCCACAAGAATGGAATGGTCTACCGTATCGAAAGCTTTGGCCAATTCAAAAATAGCAGCACAGCATTGCTTAGAATCAAGGGCAATGGTGACATCATTGAGGACCTTTAAGGGTGCAGTGACACATCCATAACCTGAGCGGAAACCAGATTGCGTACTGAGAGAATACTATAGATGTCAAGAAAGCCAGTCAGTTGATTATTGACAAGTTTTTCCAACACTTTTGATAAACAGGGCAAAATAGAAATAGGCCTATAACAGTTAGGATCAGCTTGATCTCCCCCTTTTAAGTAATGGATGCGCTGTGGCTGCGTTCCAAGCAATGGCAAACCTACCCAGAGAGGAGAGACAGGCTTGGCGGTGATAGGGGCAGCAACCTTAAAGAAGAAAGGGTCTAAACCATCTGACCCAGATGTTTTTTGGGGGTCAAGTTTAAGGAGCTAATTGAGCACATTGGACTCATTGACCACCTGCAGGGGGAAAAGATGGACGCGCATCGGGGATAGTCACATTAGAAGGGGTGGGAGATAAGGGAATGTTGAACGGACATGGAGGCATGGCAGAGTCGCATAGGAATCCTTACTTAATAAAGTGGTGATTTTAAAGAGCTTAGCCATATGCTCTTTGTCAGTAACAACCACATCATCAAAATTAAGGGACATGGGCAGCTGTGAGGAGGGTTCATTCTCTAGGTCTTTAACAGTTTTCCAGAAATTCTTGGGGTTAGACCCACAGAGAGAACAGCTCCTTAGTAACTAGTAACTTGGCCTTCCGGATAGCCTGAATGCACTTATTTCTCATTTGCCTGAACAAGAGATAGTCAGCCTGACTATGCGTGTGCTGGGCGATTTTCCAAATGGAATTCTTGAGGTGGAGTAACTCTGCCAGATCAGTCAAACCAGGGGATGAACCTGTATTTTAATTTTGTTTATGGGTGTGTATTTGTTACCGATACCACTGAAAATATCAAAAAAGAGGCTCCAAGCTTCGACAGAGGGAATCAAGTGGCGCAATGGTCTAAGGCACTGCATCTCCCTGGTTCGAATCCAGGCTGTATCACATCTGGCCGCGATTGGGAGTCCCATAGGGCGGCACACAATTGGCCCAGTGTCGTCCATATTTGGCCGTCATTGTAAATAAGAATTTGTTCTTAACTTACTTGCCTGGTTAAATAAAATCAAGCTGATTCTATACAAATGTACAGAGGCCAGGTCATGAAGGCTTGCTTGTGTTAATTCAAGTAGACTCTCATGTAATTATCCTGCCCTCTAAAGAAATGTGACGTGAAAATGTGCCTGATATTATCAAATACATTTTTTGGATTTTTTTTGTCACATACACATATTTAGCGGATGTTATTGCGGGTGTAGCAAAGTGCTTGTGTTCCGAGCTCCAACCGTGCAGTGGAATATAACAATGCACACACATATGGAATATATAAATATTAGGACAAGCATTTATCTGAGTGTCATTGACTAAAATACAGTAGAATAGAATACAGTATATACATATGAGATGAGTAAAGCAGTATGTAAACATTAATAAAGGGACTAGTGTTCCATTATTTAAGTGACCTGTGATTCCATGTCTATGTATAGAGGGCAACAGCCTCTAAGGTGCAGGGTTGAGTAACCGGGTGTTAGCCGGCTAGTGATGGCTATTAATTCGTGTTGGGCTGGCCTGGGTTTAGCCCATGGTTTGGGTGTAGTTTAAAAGCAGTGGTGGGAAAAGTACACAATTTTCATACTTGAGTAAACGTAAAGATGCCGTAATAGAAAATAACTGAAGTGAAGGTCACCCAGTAAAATACAACTTGAGTAAAAGTATCTGGTTCATACTTAATGCAACCGCTGTGTCAGATTTCAAAAAAACTTTACGGAAAAAGCAAACCATGCAATAATCTGAGACGGCGCTCAAAAATATAATAAAATTAGCCGCCATTTGAGTCAACATAAACCAGAAATTACATTGATAAATGTTCCCTTTGATCTTCATCAGAATGCAGCCCCAGGAATCCCAGGTCCACAATAAATGCTTGATTTGTTCGATAATGTCCGTTATTTATGTCCTATTAGCTACTTTTGTTAGCGCGTTTGGTAAACAAWTCCAAAGTCACGAAGCGTGTTCCCTAAAAGCTGACYAAATGTCAAAAAGTTCAGTAACAGTCAGTAGAAACATGTCAAACGATGTATTGAATCAATCTTTAGAATGTTGTTAACATAAATCTTGAATAACGTTCCAACCGGAGAATTACATTGACTTCAGATGAGCGATGGAACAGAGGTCCCTCCCATGTGAACGCGCATGGTCAAAGCATGATGAGGTCATGGCAGACCTGACTATTTCCTGTCTCCTTCGGCCCCACTTCACAGTAGAGGCATCAGACAAGGTTCTACAGACTGTTGACATCTAGTGGAAGCCGTAGGAAGTGCAAACTCATCCATATCCCACTMTGTATTCAATAGGGGCTGTTTTGAAAATCGACCAACCTCAGAATTCCCACTTCCTGTTTGGATTTAATCTCGGGMTTTTGCCTGCTATATGAGTTCTGTTATAGTCACAGACATCATTCAAACAGTTTTAGAAACTTCAGAGGGTTTTCTATCCACTACGAATAATAATATGCATATATTAGCGACTGAGGAGCAGGCAGTTTACTATGGGCACCTCTGTGTACCTTTCATCCAAGCTACTCAATATTGACCCTGCAGCCATAAGAAGTTAACAGGCTCAAGCAAGCTTTTAGAAAACGTCAGCTTTAGGACAACCGTACCTTCGTAGGCTATTAGAACATTTGAGAAATAGGCAACRGTTCAAAACTTTCATTTGTCTTAAAGCGTTTATGATAGGCCTAGTAGGAGGATCGGTTATTGGCCACAGCTGCTTGTTCCATTTTTGGTGGAGTCAAGCAGTTAAGCTTTGCCGTAGCTTACTGAAGTGGGCGGCAGGTAGCCTAGTGGTTAGAGCGTTGGGCCAGTAACTGAAAGGTTGCTAGATTGTCAGCTCGGATTCAATGTAAAAATATGTTCTGCCTCTGAACAAGGCAGTTAACTCACTGTTCCTAGGCCGTCATTGTAAATAAGAATTTGTTCTTAACGGACTTGCCTAGTTAAATAAAGGTTCAATTTAATGAAAACATTTTAAAAAGTAGTTTCTTCAATCTTTGTTGACCCGATGAGATATTTGGCACGGCTAGTAATGGCCTTGATTTCACTTCGCTGCTGTGATAACCTCTCCTTGCACTTTGCACGATAGCAGTGGGCTAGGCAATTTAGTCTAAATGTGTCCCTCTTTAAATATTTGCCATTTAGTCAGTGGTTAATAGCCTAATCATGGCAATTTTATTTAGCCATAGCCTCCAGGCATTTGGAAATGTGGGRTATGCTACATGGAACATTAGCCAATTATATTTGCTAACAAATWGCTTAAACAAGAATCAAGCATTTCACGGGAAAGTCTACACGCGTTGTATTCGGCCCTTGTGACGAATAAGATCTGATTTGAGAAGTGGTGTTAAAAGGTCTTGAAAGGAACCACAATACACAGGTTTAGCTTGATAACCTTAACCCAGACARTATTTCATAGCCTCACTCCATAGAAATAAGAATTACTCAAGCATTTTGTTCCAGATAGGCGAAGCCCAATAAATTCAATCAAGTAATTAATGGATGACTGTAAGCACACTGACTACATTCACCTGGGGCCAGTCTAGCCCTATGGTCAGGGTTAAACCAATACCTTACAACAAGATTGCAGGCT
Source organism: Salvelinus sp. IW2-2015 (assembly GCF_002910315.2). Lineage (NCBI taxonomy): Eukaryota > Metazoa > Chordata > Actinopteri > Salmoniformes > Salmonidae > Salvelinus > Salvelinus sp. IW2-2015. The sequence continues at coordinate 40,047,761 of NC_036857.1, read as the reverse complement.
TGCAGCCTATATCCTCCTCAGTATAACTGTCCTGTTTTGTTAGATTCTTTCTCTCCTGCAAATAGCCGCCGGAGAAAACAACTCGTCTAATAAACGCAGCAAAAAAGAAACGTCACTGTCAACTGCGTTTATTTTCAGCAAACTTAACGTGTCAATTTTTGTAGAATAATTGTGAAGACATAACTATGATGTAACACGTATGGGATCATGTACTAACCAAAGAAATGTTAAACAAATAGAATGCCAAGAGTGTGCAAAGCTGTCAACAAGGGAAAGGGTGGTTACTTGAAGAATCTCAAATATAAAATATATTGTTTAACACTTTTTGGTTACTACAAGAGTCCATGTGTTATTTCATAGTTTTGATATCTTCATTATTATTCTGCAATGTAGAAAATAGTGAAAATAAAGAATAACCTTTTGAAGGAGTAGATGTGTCCAAACTTGACTGTTACTTTATTATCTCACTCAAGATGTTTCCATAACGTGGATCTATACATAGCCTGATACAGTTGGAGGTTTACATACACCTTAGCCAAATACATTTAAACTCAGTTTTTCACAATTCCTGACATTTAATCCTAGTAAAAACTCCCTGTCTTAGGTCAGTTAGGATAACCACTTTGTTTTAAGAATGTGAAATGTCAGAATAATAGTAGATAATTATTTATTTCAGCTTGTATTTCTTAAATCACCTTCCCAGTGGGTCAGAAGTTTACATACACTCACTTAGTATTTGGTAGAATTGCCTTTAAATTGTTATCTTGGGTCAAATGTTTCGGGCAGCCTTCCACAAGCTTCTCACAATAAGTTGGGTGAAATTTGGCCCATTCCTCCTGACAGAGCTGGTGTAACTGAGTCAGGTTTGTAGGCCTCCTTGCTCGCTCACGCTTTTTCAGTTCTGCCCACAAATTTTCTATATGATTGAGGTCAGGGCTTTGTGATGGCCACACCAATACCTTGACTTTGTTGTCCTTAAGCCATTTCGCCACAACTTTGGAACTATGCTTGGGGTCATTGTCCAATTGGAAGACCCATTTGCGACCAAGCTTTAACTTCCTGACTGATGTCTTGAGATGTTGCTTCAATATATCCACATAATTTTCCTAGCTCATGYTGCCATCTATTTTTGAAGTGCAACAGTCCCTCATGCAGCAAAGCACCCCCACAACATGATGCTGCCACAACCGTGATTCACAGTAGGGATGGTGTTCTTCGACTTGCAAGCKTCCCCCTTTTCCTCCAAACATAACAACGGTTATTATGGCCAAACAGTTCTATTTTTTTTTTCTTCATCAGACCAGGGGACATTTCTCCAAAAAGTAGATTCTTTGTCCCCATGTGCAGTTGCAAACCGTAGTCTGGCCTTTTTATGGCGGTTTTGGAGCAGTGCTTCCTTGCTGAGCGGCCTTTCAGGTTATGTTAATATAGGACTTGTTTTACTGTGGATATAGATACTTTTCTTCCTGTTTCCTCCAGTATCTTCACAAGGTCCTTTGCTGTTGTTCTGGGATTGATTTGCACTTTTTACACAAAAGTTTGTTTATCTCTAGGAGACAGAACGCGTCTCCTTACTGAGCGGTATGACGTCTGCGTGGTCCCATGGTGTTTATACTTACGTACTATTGTTTGTACAGATGAACGTGGTACCTTCAGGCGTTTGGAAATTGCTCCCAAGGACGAACCAGACTTGTGGAGGTCTACAATTTTTTTTCTGAGGTCTTGGCTGATTTCTTTTGATATTCCCATGATGTCAAGCAAAGAGGCACTGAGTTTGAAGGTAGGCCTTGAAGTACATTCACAGGTACACCTCCAATTGACTCGAATGATGTCAATTAGCCTATCAGAAGCTTCTAAAGCCATGACATAATTTTCTGGATTTTTCCAAGCTGTTTAAATGCCCTGTCAACTGAGTGTATGTAAACTTCTGACCCACTGGAATTGTAATACAGTGAATTATTAGTGAKATTTTCTGTCTGTAAACAACTGTTGGAAAAACTGCTTGTGTCATGCACAAAGTAGATGTCCTAACCGACTTGCCAAAACTATAGTTTGTTAACAAGAAATTTGTGGAGTGGTTGAAAAACGAGTTTTAATCACTCCAATCTAAGTATGTAAACTTCTGACTCTCTTCCCTTCTCTTTAAGGAGACCCCTACCTGGCCCCATCTAGTGTTTCCCCTCCTGCACTTGCCATGAGTATTATCCAAGACAAGCTAGGCAACGAGTTCCTGCAAAGCAACGGGGGCATGGACCCCAACTTCGCCCCGGGTATGCTCATGTTTAGTCACCTGCCGCCCGTCACCAGCTTCACCTGCCTGACTTCGCAGTCAGTCATGGGGGGCAACCAACCCCAGGAGATTATCCTAAAAAAGGAACGTGACTCTCCTCCCCACGCCGGCGGCTTCCTCCATGGCATGGGCATCAAGCAGGAGCGGATGAGCGAGCTGGATTACCGTGTGCCCCTCTATGGTGGAGGAGGACTGGGTGGCAGCTGTGGCGGAGGAGGGGGCATGCGGAAGGGCAATGAGATGCTGGAGATGCAGTTTGGTGGAGGCCACCACCACAACCATCAGAACATGCTCCTGCATGACCTCAGCAACGGCCGAATTGGAGAGCTGGTGAGAAAGCCAAGTTTGTTGTGGGCGTTGTAGTTTGTGGCTGATAAGGGGCATCAGTCAATAAATATAGTTTGTTGATTGGTTACGTATGCTTTTTATCGTTTTCCACTTTGGTACTCCCAGTGTTTTTTCTGTATCAAAAAGGAGTTTAGGTGGTGGGTGTGGCAATGGGCACGGTCGGTGCGGCTGTATTTCAAACAACGTTTTAGAGGCACCCATCTTGGTGCTCTACTTTATTTATGTATATTTGTTATATTACAGCCTTTTTTTTCACCTCATCAATCTACACACAATACCCCATAATGACAACTCAAAAACACGTTTTTAGAAATGTTGGCAAATTTATAAAATAACTGCTATGTTATATTTACACAWGTATTCAGACCCTTTGCTATTTGACTCGAAATTGAGCTCAGGTACATCCTGTTTCCAATGATCATCCTTGAGATGTTTCTACAACTTGATTGGAGTCCACCTGTGGTAAATTCAATTGATTGGACATGATTTGGAAAGGCACACACTTGTCTATATAAGGTCCCACAGTTGACAGTGCATATCAGAGCAAAAACCAAGCTATGAGGTCGAAGGAATTGTTTGTGGAGCGCCGAGACAGGATTGTGTCAAGGCACAGATCTGGGGAAGAGTACCAAAACATTTCTGCAGCATTGAAGGTCCTCAAGAACACAGTCTCCATTCTTAAATGGAAAAAGTTTGGAACCACCAAGGCTCCTCCTAGAGCTGGACCCCTGGCCAAACTGAGCAATCAGGGGAGAAGGGCCTTGGTCAGGGAGGTGACCAAGAAACCGACAGAGCTCCAGAGTTCCTCTGTGGAGATGGTTGTCCTTCTGGAAGGTTCTCCCATCTCTGCAGCCTCACGTCTGGAGGAAACCTTGCACCATCGCTATCATCTCTGTTGTGAAGCAACGGTGGTGGCAGCATCATGCTGTGGTGATGTTTTTCAGCGGCAGGGGCTGGGAGACTAGTCAGGATTAAGGGAAAGATGAACGGAGCAATGTATGGAGTTGTTGCCAGATAATTTCATTTCTCTACCATAAGCCGCCTCAAATGTCGTTTTAGAGAATTTGGCAGTACGTCCAATCGACCTCACATCCGCTAACCATGTGTAATCACGCCAGCCCAGGACCTCTACTTCTGGGCTTCTTCACTTGTGGAATCGTATAAGACCAGACAGCTGATGAAACTGAGCAGTATTTCTGTCTATAATAAAGTGCTTTTTCGGGCAAAAACAGAGATTTTTTTACATCCTACCCATGTCAGATCCATGAATCCCTCTCTAAAGATAGAAATCTGTTATCAGTATAGGACCGATAGCTCCTTTTGAGAATATTCACACTGTGTATGGTATCTGTCTACATGACCAACCTTGTCCTCAGGTGTCTGGAAGACCAGTGAAAGGGACAAAAGAGTCGTCGGGAAGAAGACGGAAGAGCGACGGGGAAGGGAAAGCCAGAAGAAAACGTGGAGAACACAAGGTAGAACCCAACACATCTCTAGCGTTCACATTCATTGCCAAAGCAATTGTCAAAGCCACCAAAATGTCGTACAACAGTTCACTTTTGCGGTAGTCATGTCAACCCCCTCACACCACGTTTTTTATACTTCGACGTAGCAGCACAACCGTGTTATTCTGACTTTTCATTCTGTCGCTCACCTGCACAGATGTTGGACGGCGAAGGGGGCGGCCAGTCTCCCAACTCCAAACCACACATCTGCGAGCACTGCAACGCCGCCTTTCGCAGCTCCTACCACCTCCGCAGACACGTACTCATTCACACAGGTGAGAGGCTTTCATTGATTTTTGCATGAGATTTCTTTGTTCATTTGTTGCATTTGTTTTAGCGTGACTTGCACTGGGTGGGTGAAGTGTGTACTTTTTAGATCAATCTATTGGTCCTAAACTGAAATCCTCACCCACCCAAGGCACCAGGTGAATTAAAATAAATGTACCCAATATCCCTGATTTGGGTAGCATGGAGGTGCTCATTTGTGTGATGCAATGAATATTCTCTAAATGCTGAGGTAATGTAAATGACTCACATTTCTTGCAGGAGGTCTGACTCATTGACGCAAAGGGAAATTCTGTTATTTTTTGTCTTTAAAGTGAATGTTCAGCCAAATTACAAATTTATATATAAACGTCCTTACCTTGAAAGTGATCTATGGACAAGGAGAGATTGCAATTCACGCTTTAGTTTCGGGAAACAAGACACCAAAGTGTGGATTGCTGTTTTTGTCCTATGATTTCAAGGTAAGGAAACCAATCTAAATGTGTCATTTGGGGGAACCATCCCTTTAGGATTTCACTCTTTAACTTAACATTGTCTTCTTCTGCAGTGTTACTCCAAATGATCCAATTTTATCAACTGACACTCCCCACCCTTCTTGAGTAAAGCCAACCTCTGCTTTCCCTCACTGATAGTCAATTAATGTGGAGAGTGGGTGATTGTATTTCTGATCGCACAGGTGAGAGGCCTTTCCGGTGCAGTCAGTGTAACATGAGCTTTATCCAGAAGTATCTGCTGCAGCGGCATGAGAAGATCCACAGCGGTGAGTTTTGCCCTTAACATATGACAGTCAAAGCTGTGGTCAATTCCATTTAAATTCAAGAACTAATCTCAAATTCAGAGGCAAAATTGGAATTTCAGTTTACTTCCCGAAATGAAATTGAACCCAGTGTGCATTTTTAAATGTTTCAGCTGAGCATTTCATGCTTTTTGAGGTCGTTTAGATTATTCAAAAATAATCATGGGTTTTCTATTTTGGTTTTGATGATAATTTTTTTTTTTTTTAACTAATGCTCTTCGCATTGTGGATTGAATGCTGTAACAATACAGAATTAAGCAATTAATATAAGTCCCATGATGGTAGTGACTGCCCCATTGTTGCTTATCACTTACAGTACCAGTCAAAAGTTTGGACACCTACTCGTTAAAGAGTTGTTCTTTATTTTTACTATTTTCTACATTGTAGAATAATAGTGAATACATCAAAACTATGAAATAACACACATGGAATCATGTAGTAACCAACCAGTGGTATTTTTCAAAGTAGCCACCTTTTGCCTTGATGACAGCTTTGCAAACTCTAGACATTCTCTCAACCAGCTTCATGAGGTAGTCAKCTGGAATGCGTTTCAATTAACAGGTGTGCCTTAAATGTTAATTTGTGGAATTTCTTTCCTTAATGTGTTTGAGCCAATCAGTTGTGTAGTGACAAGGTAGGGGTGGTATACAGAAGATGGCACTATTATGGCAAGACCAGCTCAAATAAACAGAAATGACAGTGCATTACTTTAAGACATGAAGGTCAGTAAATCTGTAAAATGTCAAGAACTTCAAAAGTTTCTTCAAGTGAAGTTGCAAAAACCATAAAACGCTATGATGAGACTGGCTCTCATGAGGACCACCACATGAAAGAAGACCCAGAGTTACCTCTGCTGCGGGGGATAAGTTCATTAGAATTACTAGCCTCAGAAATTGCAGCCCAAATAAATGCTTCAGAGTTCAAGTAACAGACACATCTTAACATCAACTGTTCAGAGGAGACTGTGAATCAGGCCTTCATGGTCGAATTGCTGCAAAGAAACCACTACTAAAGGACACCAATAATAAGAAGAGTCTTGCTTGGGCCAAGAAACACAAGCAATGGACCTTTAGACTGGTGGAAATCTGTCCTTTGGTCTGATGAGTCCAAATTTGAGGTTTTTGGTTTCAACCGCCCTGTCTTTGTGACGCAGACTAGGTGAATGGATGCTCTCCGCATGTGTGGTTCCTTCCGTGAAGCATGGAGGTGATGGTGTGGGGGTGATTTTCTGGTGACACGGTCAGTGATTTATTTAGAATTCAAGGCACACTTAACCAGCATGGCTACCACAGCATTCTGCAGCGATACGCCATCCCATCTGGTTTGGGCTTAGTGGGACTGGCATTTGTTTTTCAAGCACCTACTCTGTATCCCTCTCGTGCATTCGTCTCTCTTTTACACAGCCGGCGTAAAAGAAACGCAGGATGGAGAAGTATGCTCGCAATGGATTACGGTCATTGTAGTTAATTCCCACATTTTCTTCAACTATGTAGAATATTGATTGGCCTGTTTGAAACTACAGCTCCCTACTACATAGCACATTTAGGGCTCGATCTGATTCATCTCTTGAGAAACTGCAATGTGCTTATTGAGCTTACAGGGGGAAAAAGTACGAAATGGAATTAAAATAAATTTTCATCTCCAAGAACAGCTGAAGGATATCCAGGAAAACATAGCTAAAATGCTGTCAATGCTCACCAAAACAATCTTCTTTAAAAAGGGAAAGCAGTCTTTTGTATCAGATATGCATATACAGGGCATGAGTGTGGACGAACAAGACAACAAAGTTGGAATCCTGGAAACAAAGGTGCAAACTTTAGAAGATTAACTGGATCAGCGAGAAAACCGATCGAGACCAAATATGAGAAGAATGTCTCTACTGGAAGACAAGGGGAAAAGGGACCTGTCCAGCTACGTGATCAAGCTGATATCGGTGGAGCTTGGTGTGGATGTATCAATGGAGGATCTGGAGCGATGACATCGGATCAGCATGAAGCAGAAGAACTCTAAATACCCTTACATGGTAATCTTTAAGCTGTGTAACTGTCAGACCAAAGTCAACATTCTGAGGGCATGGGGGAAAGGAGATCAAGGGCCAGTCCATTCAATTCGTCCAGGACCTGTCTGCTAGGCTAAGGGAAGAAATACAATTCTGATCAGACAGTCACTAGAGGAAAAAGGTCTTAACTCTGATTCCCGGCAGTACTGTGGGTATGTAAGTGAACACAGAGAAGGGAGTTTAAGTGCCAGTGAACACCTGAATATGCTGCAGGAAACCTTTCCACTTGAGGGCTGAGGGGAGGCAGAAGCGGAAAAAACATGTGCACACTAGGCTACCTACAGTGATGCCCAAGACAGCTTATCGTAAATTGAAACCATATTCTCCCCCCCCCAATACAATCTAGATTATATTGTCCCCAAGTAACTGTTCCCCCCTAGGAAGTAATGATAGAATTAGCTGATGCCAATGAGATACATGGACACTGAAAATGCCATAAAAAAGAGGAAATACAGCATTTTAGTCTAATTGTCAGTTCTATAGATTTGTCTGTGCATATGAATGGGAAAGTGAATCAGGGTGAATATGTGTATGGGTGGGAGAGTGTGTGTGAAGGAGAATGAGTAAGGTAGATATATAGAGGAGTGTAAATGTTTTTGAAAAGAAGGGAGGTGGAAAAGACTGAGGTTGGGAGAAACTTGCCCTAGGTCGGTAAGGGAGGGGAAGGTGGTGATAAGCTTGGCTTGGTGGTGGGGCTGGCAAGCTTGGTAAACGATGGGATGGTAGGACTTGTAAACTGAATAAGAGTTCTGGACAGATTAGGAAAATATGTGGAATCATTGTTTGTCATGACTAAGATTTTAATGATGGGTATTAGTGAGAATGGAGAGGGGCAATATCCGGGGGATTGGGATGMGGTGACTGGGAGGGTATCAGGCACTTCTCTGAGTTGTTCGTGGGACCTCCAGTCATCCCATTTCAGTTTCTCAAGAGATCCATTCACCCCAAGTAGACCCTCACCAGCCTCTATACTTTTACTTATAAGGTAATACAAACCAAACACAGCACTTAAGTTGCAGTCTTTCTTCAGATATGTGTACAATGTATGTATCCACAMGTTTTTTGGGGGTACATTAGGAGAGGACTCTGCACTAAAAAGACATAGCACCTCAAGTACAAAATCATACTTTGCTTTGTTTTTTGTTCATGTCTGCTCAGCCCACATGCCCACGTGCTGTATATATGTAATGTATACAATAACTATGTATTTATACTATGATTCTCCAATTCTATGGAATGTCCACCGCCCTCATACACTACATGACCAAATGTATGTGGACACCTGCTCGTTGAACATCTCATTCCAAAATCATGGGTATTAAAATYGAGTTGGTCAACCCTTTGCTGCTATAACAGACTCCACTCCTCTGGGAAGGCCTTCCACTAGATGTTGGAACATTGCTGTGGGGTCTTGCTTCCATTCAGCCACGAGCATTAGTGAGGCTGGGCACTGATGTTGGGCGATGAGGCCTGGCTCGCAGTCGGCATTCCAATTCATTCCAAAGGTGTTCGATGGGGTTGAGGTCAGGGCTCTCTGCAGGCCAGTCAAGTTCTTCCACACCGATCTCGACAAACCATTTCTGTATGGACCTCGCTTTGTGCATGGGGGCATTCTCATGCTGAAACATGGGGGGGAGCAGAGTGAGATGAGTTGAAACACACCCAAGAGGGGAGCCTACGTTTCCATGGAGTGTCTGCCCCCCCAGTCCCACCATTCACCCTTGTACCACACAGCCTGTGCCTTTTTTTATTTAATATGTTTATTTCACCTTTATTTAACCAGGTAGGCCAGTTGAGAACAAGTTCTCATTTACAACTGCGACCTGGCCAACATAAAGCAAAGCAGTGCGACAAAACAAAAGTTACACATAAACAAACGTACAGTCAGTAACACAATAGAAAAATATATGTACAGTGTGTAGAGAGGTAGGCAATAAATAGGCCGTAGAGGCGAAATAATTACAATTTAGCATTAACATGAGTGATAGATGTGCAGATGATGTGCTAGATACTGGGGTGCAAAACAAAACAAAAAACTAGGGATGAGGTAGTTGGGTGTGCTATTTACAGATGGGCTGTGTACAAGTACAGTGATCAGTAAGCTGCTCTGACAGCTGATGCATAAAGTTAGTGCGGGAGATATGGGTCTCCAGCTTCAGTGATTTAAAAAAAAAATATATATATATTATTATTATTTTTTGCAATTCGTTCCAGTCATTGGCAGCAGAGAACTGGAAGGAAAGGCGGCCAAAGTAGGTGTTGGCTTTGGGGATGACCAGTGAAATATACCTGCTGGAGCGTGTGCTACGGGTGGGTGTTGCTATGGTGACCAGTGAGCTGAGAAGGCGGGGCTTTACCTAGAAAAGACTTGTAGATGACCTGGAGCCAGTGGGTTTGGCGACGAATATGTAGCGAGGGCCAGCCAATGATACAAAACGGATGGCACTGTGATAGACTACATCCAGTTTGCTGAGTAGAGTGTTGGAGGACATTTTGTAAATGACATTGCCGAAGTCAAGGATTGGTAGTATAGTCAGTTTTACGAGGGTATGTTTGGCAGCATGAGTGAAGGAGGCTTTGTTGCGAAATAGGAAGCCAATTCTAGATTTAACTTTGGATTGGAGATGCTTAATGTGAGTCTGGAAGGGGAGTTTAGTCTAACCAGACACCTGGGTATTTGTAGTTGTCCACATATTCTAAGTCCGGACCATCCAGATTAGTGATGCTAGGCGGGTGGGTGCGGGCAGCAATCGGTTGAAGAGCATGCATTTAGTTTTACTAGCATTTAAGAGAAGTTGGAGGCTACGGAKGAAGTGTTGTATGGCATTGAAGCTCGTTTGGAGTGTCCAAGGATGGGCCCGACGTATACAGAATGGTGTCGTCTACGTAGAGGTGGATCAGAGAATCACCAGCAGCAAGAGCGACATCATTGATGTATACAGAGAAAAGAGTCAGCCCGAGAATTGAACCCTGTGGCACCCCCATAGACTGCCAGAGGTCCGGACAACAGGCCCTCCGATTTGATGCACTGAACTCTGTCTGATAAGTAGTTGGTGCACCAGGCGAGGCAGTCATTTGAGAAACCAAGGCTGTTGAGTCTGCCGATTTTTAAGAATGTGGTGATTGACAGTCGAAAGCCTTGGCCAGGTCGATGAATACGGCTGCACAGTAATGTCTCTTATCGATGGCGGTTAAGATATCGTTTAGGACCTTGAGCATGGCTGAGGTGCACCCATGACCAGCTCGGAAACCAGATTGCATAGCGGAGAAGGTACGGTGGGATTCGAAATGCTCGATAATCTGTTTAACTTGGCCTTCGAAGACTTTAGAAAGGCAGGGCAGGATGGATATAGGTCTATAACATTTTGGGTCAAGAGTGTCTCCCCCTTTGAAGAGGGGGATGACCACGGCAGCTTTCCCATCTTTAGGGCTCTCAGACGATACGAAAGAGGTTGAATAGGCTGGTAATAAGGGTTTCAACAATTTCGGCGGATAATTTTAGAAAGAGGGGGTCCAGATTGTCTAGCCCAGCTGATTTGTATGGGTCCAGATTTTGCAGCTCCTTCAGAACCTCAGCTAACCTCAGGACAGGTAGAAAATGGTTAGGCTTGATCAACTGAGGAGCTATTACAATGTTGGACGGACGGACAGGTAGAAAATGGTTAGGCTTGATCAACTGAGGAGCTATGTTGGACGGACAGGTAGAAAATGGTTAGGCTTGATCAACTGAGGAGCTGTACAAATGTTGGACGGACAGGTAGAAAATGGTTAGGCTTGATCAACTGAGGAGCTGTTACAATGTTGGACGGACAGGTGGAAAATGGTTAGGCTTGACCAACTGAGGAGCTGTTACAATGTTGGACGGACAGGTAGAAAATGGTTAGGCTTGATCAACTGAGGAGCTATTACAATGTTGGACGGACAGGTGGAAAATGGTTAGGCTTGACCAACTGAGGAGCTGTTACAATGTTGGATGGACAGGTAGAAAATGGTTAGGCTTGATCAACTGAGGAGCTATTACAATGTTGGATGGACAGGTAGAAAATGGTGGAGGTATGTGTTTTGGGGGATGCTCAACATTGCCATCATGAATGCATACATTGTGTGGGAAGACCCGTAAAGGCCCCTTCCCAGAAACAGCAGGCGCTGGTCCCTGAAGGCATTCAAAATGCAGCTTGTGCATTCACTTTGTGATTTACAGTGCTTACAGGAAGTATTCAGGTCTCTTGACTTTTTCCACTTTGTTACGTTACAGCCTTATACTAAAATCTATTAAATATTTTTATACTGGAATTGATTAAATATCTACACAATACCCCACAATGACAAAGCAAAAACAGGTTTTTAGGAACTTTTGCTAATGTGTTAAAATAAAAAATATAAATAAACCTTATTTACATAAGTATTCATACCCTTTGCTGTGAGACTTGAAATTGATCTGACATGCATCCTGTTTCCATTGATCATCCTTGATGTTTCTACAACTTAATTGGAGTCCAACTGTGGTATATTCAATTGATTGGACATGATTTGGGAAGGCACACACATGTCTATATAAGGTCTCAGTTGACAGTGCATGTCAGAGCAAAAACCAAGCCATGAGGTCAAAGGAATTGTCCGTAGAGCTCCGAGACAGGATTGTGTTGATGCACAGATCTGGGAAGGGTACCAAAACAATTCTGCAGGACTGAAGGTACCTAACAACCGTGGCCTCCATTCTTAAATTGAAGAAGTTTGGACGCACCAAGACTCTTCCTAGAGCTGGCCGCCTGGCTGAACTGAGCAATCGGGGGAGAAGGGCCTTGGTCAGACCAAGAAATGGCTGGTAACTCTGGCCACTATCCAGAGTTGCTCTGGAGATGGTTTTCCTTCTAGAAGGTTCTCCCATCTCTGCAGCACTCCACCAATCAGGCCTTTATGTTAGAGTGGCCATATGGCAGTAACTCCTTAGTAAAATGCACATGACAGCCCACTTGTAGTTTGCCAAAAGGCACTTAGACTTTCAGACCATGAGAAACAAGATTTTCTGTTCTGATGAAACCAAGATTGAACTCTTTGACCTTGATGCCAAGCATCACGTCTGGAGGAAACCTGGCACCATCCCTATGGTAAAGCATGGAGGTGGCAGCATCATACTATGAGGATGTTTTTCAGCGACAGGGACTGGGAGACAAGTCAGGATTGAGGCAAAGATGAACGGAGCAAAGTACAGAGATCCTTGACATAAACCTGCTCAGGACCTCAGACTTCGGAGACGGTTCACCTTCCAACAGGACAACGACCCTAAGCACACAGCCAAGACAATGCAGGAGTGGCTTCAGGACAAGTCTCTGAATGTCCTTGAGTGGCCCAGCCAGAGCCCGGACTTGAACCCAGATCAAACATCTCTGGAGAGACCTGAAAATAGCTGTGCGCGACGCTTCCCATCCAACCTGACAGAGCTTGAGAGGATCTGCAGAGAAGAATGGGATAAACTCCCCAAATACAGGTGTGCCAAGCTTGTAGCGTCATGCCCAAGTAGACTCGAGGCTGTAATGTCAGCCAAAGGTGATTCAACAAAGTACTGAGTAAAGGGTATGAATAATAACGTAAATCTGGTATTTCAGTTTTTATTTTGAATACATTTACAAAAATGTCAACCTGTTTTTGCTTTGTCATTATGGGGTATTGTGTGTAGATTGCTGAGGGGGATTTTTTAAATAATCCATTTTAGTATAATGTATTCAAAATAAAAAAACTGAAATACCAGATTTACGTAAGTATTCATACCCTTTACTCAGCAAAGCTGTCATCAAGGCAAGGGGTGGCTACTTTGTCATCAAGGCAAGGGGTGGCTACTTTGAAGAATCTCAAATATAAAATATATTTTGATTTACCACTTTCTCAGTTACTACATGATTCCATGTGTTTCATAGTTTTGATGTCGTCACTATTATTCTACAATGTAGAAAATAGTAAAAACAAGGGAAAACCCTGGAATGAGTAGGTTTCCAAACTTTTGACTGGTACTGTATTATTTAGCATTTCCAATTTATTTTCAAAACAGTTCATGTTTTTATCTTTCAAATAGCAGTACGCCATTCGAAGTGGACTATCGTCCAGCGTGTCTTAAGGACTGGATCAGGTGGTCCTGCGGCAGCTGCATTTGGACTTGCTTGACMTCCAGTGCCTTGATAGCTATGGTTAAAGTGCCTAACCAGCCTCCCAGTTGCAACAATCACGTGACACGCATACATAGTGAAGCTGTCTTGATGGTGAGTTGAAGTGTGTGCGCAGGAGGCTGGTTAGGCAGGAGAATTGGCAGCCACAAAGTGTGCGTTATCGTGGACGCGTGCCAACACGGTCATCGAGTCCCCATGTCTCAACAGCACTGGTCAGCTTCTCGGCGACGTCGTTTGTCTGATGGATAGACTCAGTCCCAGGACGACCGTTGATTCCGTCAAAGCTGTGAAATGTCATGGTAATGTTGCTCTCGATGGTCAGCGCAGTCCAACAGTCAGTTGTGCGAGCTAACTTGTCGACTGTGGCTAGCTTCACTTTCAGCACTTTTTTTTTCTCTCTTCATAATGCTTTTCGATTTCTATTTATCGCACTTCTTGATGGCATGCATTTCTCTGGCTCAAGGTAAAGAACTCCCTAAAGCCACTGATTTGCATCATATTGCGCTCAATCATTCTACACACCAGCTGTGTGATCACCTCAGACCGGCACGCATCACACCGTCTCCCCGCTAGAATCGACGTGATGGTCGGCTGCGAGCCATCCTCTACCGACATGGCATGCGGGTGTTTGTTCTTGATGTGGTGCTTCATCGTGCTGGTACTACTGCTGCATTTTTATTAACTGTCGCGAAGCTTGCAGCGAACTTCATCACCCTTTTGAACGAAATTGTCCCACACAGCTGCGTTTGGCGTGCATCATTTCCCCTCAGTTCCCAAACAAGTTCTCTAGCGGATGTGAAACCTTCCAAGTGCATTCTTGGTTGTATTAGCGCCCTCTACAGTTAAAATGTGTTTTCACACCAAATACACACGCGACCAATTTCATCACACAAAATTAGACAACTTAACCTATAGACCGATAAGCATGACAAGTCAAATGTATTTTCGGTGGCTAACCGACTAAGGGTTATCATCCCTAAATAGGTAAGATATACAACACTTTGCAGAGAGAACATATCCAACTGACAATCTCTTAGAAAACAATATAAGCTATTGGGACCAAGACTTAAAAGAACTGATGTTGGCACAAGATTGAGAGGAAGTTGGAGTATAACTAAAGAAATTACAGTTAATGAAAATGTACGCTTAATCCAGTATAAACTAATGTATAGAATTGAGAGATTCTACAGCACAACGGCATAATCATGTCAAGTGTAAAACTAACAATGATTCAATAATCCATGCTTTCWGGGAATGCTATAAAGTCCAAAAGTTGTGGGCGGCGCTAGGAAGTTGCCTGTCAGATCGAAAGTTTACATTGTAATACTTCTATCTGTCTGTATATTTCAAGACATGGCATATGGGGATGTAGTGAGAGACCCAATGGGCTGGACGATTCTCTTCTCATCTTGAAAAAAACATATTTAACTTCCGCCTTCATTAACAATATGGAAAAATCTAATGATTTTATTGAAATATTCCAATAGCGTCGGTGACCGAGAAACTAATTGGTACAATTTTAAGGCCATGTGGCAAACAATAATGCAGGCTCTAGGAATGGAGGTGTGAGCATGCGGGTCTGGGCAGAGGAGATTTTTAGTTGTGTGTGTTTTTGTATTTGGAGTAATTTTTTATATATATATACTATATATAACGAATAATTGAAACGTCAGTCAATTGTTTTTTAAAAATTAACATTTACCTAGATCGGTTAATCGCTCAGTACTAGCTTTGAGTGAGTAAATTTGGTTCCAACTGTTTCGGTTGTGCTATTAATTTCTCAGGAGAGAAGCCCTTCAGCTGTGACCAGTGTAACATGTGCTTCATCCAGAAGTACCACATGGAGCGGCACAAGAGGACCCACAGCGGAGAGAAGCCATACAGGTGTGACACCTGCCAACAGGTCAGTTAGTCACAAGGGTAGCTAGGCTTTACCCTCAAATCAGAAACATGTATTTGATTGACAACAGACCTGTGTTCAAATACTATTTAGGGTATTTCAATACTTATTAAAATGTCTCTGAAAATAAAGTATTTAGAAAAATGGCATAGATTTCAAGTAGTTGAATATTGGCATGTATTTGTAAATACTCATGTCAACACTCCATGCATTAAAACCCAGGTCTATTTGGTCCTAAGAGTATTTCAGATAATGTCTTCGGAAATAAGTATTTGAAAATGGTTTCAGCCATTTTATAGGAAAGTACAAATACTAAAATACCCAGGTCGGATTGACAATATGCCAATTGTTGATGTCACACTGATGTTTGTCTCAATCTAGCCTATTTGTTTGCTCAAAATATAATGGATAATCCACAGTGTTGGATGCTTGCAACGTGCTCTGTTATCACAGCCGTTTGGAACAGTAACGCTTGTTCGAGAGCACTTTGTCCGGCTAACAGTGGACAAATACATCTTGTTGTCGTTTATCCATTTGCTCAATCGGGTGACTAGAACATTTTAAAATACTGTGCATCTCCCCCCGTTCCCCCTGTAGTTTTTCTCGAGGACAGACCGGTTACTAAAGCACAAGCGGACCTGTGGAGAAGCCTTAAAGAAGGGCCTAGACCCCAGCATGCTGCAGCTGGCCGACGCAGACATTGGCCACGGCAGCTACTCACTCACTCAGGGAAATGCTACTGCCACCTCTGGACGCAGGAGGGGCAAGTCCAAAAACGCAGGCGAAGGCATCGAGCGCAAGCGTAAGAGAACTGTGGCCGCCACCGTGTCGTCGGGAAGCCTGCAGGACTACGGCATGGAGTGCTCCGACCTCGGGCCCAGCATGCAGGGCCGCACACCCAAGCTGGTCTTCAAGAAGGCCAATAAGTCCCTCAACTCCATGGAGGACGGGGGGCAGAAGCTGCTGTCTCAGAAGCAGGGCTCCATGGAGCTGTCGGTGGGCTCAGGGCTTGAGGCCATGGGCCTCCTCCAGGGCTCCTCCGGTGGGGGAGCCAAGCAGGCCCAGTCAGCCACCAGGCAGGCCCAGTCAGCTACCAGCAACAACTACGACGACGCCATGCAGTTTGTGAAGAAGCGTCGCTACCTCCAACATATGTCCAACAGCGACTATGGGGCACCCTCCCTCCACATGGGCCAGCCCCAGTCCAGCAGTGTGATTCAGGGCTCGCTGGGCCACCACAACGAGCCCACCATGGCCATGCTGGACGCCTTGCCCCTGGACCTCAAGCACCATGACAAGTCATGCATCCCGGACGAGGTGCTCCAGAGCTTGCTGGACCATTACAGCCACAAGTCAGACAACGCGCACCACCACCATAGTGACGTAAGCTTTGACCTCACCGACAGCAGTGGCCCGCACCATGTGGACCTGCAGCCGGCCGCACCTGTCACCCCAGAGCTGGATGACGACTCCCCCAACGGCGGCGACAAGCAGGTGGTGATGAGCGAGTACTCCAAATTCCTACTGCAGGCCCTAGAGCGCACCAGCCACAGTGGGCCCTTCCCCACTCTGGGTCCCAGCAGGCCCTTCCCTCTGCTCCCTAGCAGCTCCAGCCCCACCGGGCCCCTCTTCCCTGACAAGCATCTCTACACTACATCCCCGCAGGAATGTGGCTACCCACCATCCATCTCCTTGCCGTTGCCCATCTCCACAGTCTCCTCTTCTTCGTTGTCATCCTCTAAGTCCCACTACGGCATGCTGGTAGGCTCCCTGTCCCAGCCGGCCTTCCACCTCAATGGCCTGGAGGCGGCTAGCCACCAGCAGCTCACCCCGTCTCAGGAGCTTACCGAGCAGCTGGAGAAGCAGCACCACTCCCATGGGTTCCAGCTCACACCCCAGGAGCTGACAGCCGCCGGCGGGGCCACCAAGGAGCAGGGGGCCAAGGGCAACAGGAGCAACGGCTCCGGCAACTACGCCGACCTAGATGTACCCAAGGAAGTGGACCTTCGGGCTACCTACCAGATCGAGAACTTTGCCCAGGCCTTCGGCTCCCAGTTCAAGTTGGGCCGCCATACCCCGCTGGGTTACAGCGCTGGCCTCGGGCCCGAGGTCGACCAACGAATACGGGCTACTGTGTCAGAATTCTCAGGGTTTACCAGTTTGTTAACTGATGTCAGCGAGCCAGTTAGTACAGGATCGAAAACTGCAACAAGCCAAAGTTTCAGGTAAGGATTAAAAATAGGTGAACCTAGTTGTGGGTTTTGTTTTTCTTTGTGTTCCTATACCCTTCATTTTCTTCTTGTAGCGAGATAAAAAAAAAAAATGAAACACTGCCATTAAATGTTGATAACCAGAACTCTACCAGGGAAGGTCTTTAAGGCCTCAAATGCAATTTTTTGATATTTTTTTGTATCTGTATTTAGTCTTTATTTTGTTAGTGTAGTTGCTATGAAATGAACTAAACCTAGATTTGTATGTAATTTTAAAACAAAAAATTGGGGGGTAGTTATGAACTTAATTATTTTTCTTTCACCTGTAACCCCTTGTTTTTAACAATCATACAGTTGTAAAGTATTAATGAATGATGATAATTACAATAATAATAATTAAGTTTGTGTCAGGGAAAAGCCCAGAATTCAAATGGCAAAAAAAGTTATATATTGTCTGTTACAAGAATTGTATTACTCAGGAATTAAGGCAAAATTGTGTAATAAGAAGAACTTTGTATTATGAGATGCAACTGGCACACGTTTTACAGGTGTACTTTGAGACTACAAAGCTTTGTTGCTATTTATCCCAGGAGGAGGGCGGAACAAAAAGACTGCAACAACTTCAATGGATCTTCCTGTTCAGTTTTCCTCATCAAACCCTTTCCGCTACTTGTTATGGTACTTCTGTGTCAATGTGAAAACAACTGCTCACATTTCCTCCATAAAGGGCCACGTGTAAAAGACTCGCAAACATGGATATTTATACACTCAATAACTCATGGTGTACACACCCCAGCCTCAACAGACAGAGGTTTCAACCCAAGGACCTTGTTTTGTTTGTTTATATATGTGTTTGTGTGCGTGTCAGGTGGTGATATCTGTTTAGCCATGCACCCCTTTGGAATGCCCCCTTCAGTGGCCCGTGACATGGAAACACACTGGCCTCATTAGCGACATTTCAACAATTATATTGTCACACATTTTTACCGGTTTGTCCTCCACTCCTGGCTGTTCCCTTTTTTTGGCAATGGAAATCAAACAATCGCTTTRGAAAAACAAAATCGTAATTGAAAACGAAAAACAACCCGACTCAATTAAGGATGTGCAAAACAGTGTTTTTTAATTGGAGGAGAAAATTGAAGAGGGGTGGGTGGAAGAGAGGGTGTTCTGTAGGGAGGGTTCGACTGGGGTTGAACGGGTATGACCATGGCCATTTCAATGTAGAGTTGTGTTAGTCTTTTTGACTGTTTTTGACTGTCAGGTGGAGGGGTTGTACAAATTATGATTTGTTAGACTTGTGTGTTACCCATTGTTATGGTTATGGAACTTTTTTATTCCCACTGATGTACTAAGACTACTGGATGCAAAAATCAAACTATTTTTCCTTTATTTATTCTTGAAGATATTCTCCGGTACTTGAGTATACTTTTTAGCCAGGATTTCTCAAAGTAACGCCCACGAGCCAAAGGTGGTCCATGAATATTGCGTACTGTGTCACATATGTGCACCACGTCATTGCTTGCTCTCTCGCTCTATTGTGTGTGCGTCTTGCTAGCTGTCACTCAAATGGCGACGGGCTGAAACTCTAATTGCTAGGGGGGGTAGATGTAAGCAAAATGGCGGCTCACATTTTCCTGAAAYGTCTCTTACAAACTTGGGGTTTCATGGCCAATTGAGGAAACAGTCATTCTGCTCATATATTATGCATGTATGAACTACACAATACTTGCTACTCGCCAAAGTGCCCYATCATGTCTTTAACCTAACAGGAGTTTATTTTTACAGAATGTTTTGAAAGTGCAAGTATTCACTGCACCTCAGTCTTCACCCTATGAAATCAGGCCTAATACTGAAAAATAACCTCGGTGATATAGGCTCAACTTCACGTTATAACCCCCCCCCCCCCTAGCAAAATGCAGTCCTTCAAACATTGCGAGAATAAACAATGGCCTTTGTCTTCTGTGGCTCAAGCCTTTTCTCTCCTGGCAGCCAGGGTCAATCTCTTCCTACATCTGCTCAGATCTCAGGAAACAAAAGACTGGCTGGCCGGCCACTTCACTCCAAAACACACACTATGCGTTGAAAGAAAGAGCGAGAGGCTGAGCGAAACAAACGATAGGATTGACCTAAATATACCTCATATCACTGTTGAAGCTTCAGAAAGCAGCAACACATGMTTCATGTATGTAGTGAAAATACTTTTTGTATAGGTTAAACATTTTGCATAATCATGTAACACTGCTTGTGTTTACAATTTCTAGAAGAGCATTTGACTCGTTGAAATGCAAAATGTATTATCTTTTTTTGTCTGTAAAGCATTCACGCCAAGCAGTGTTGCATTCTAGGTGCCTCATAGAAACTGTCATTTCTCTTTATGTTGTTATATCCTTTATTTTTGTTACTTGCCCTAAATGTTTTCATATCTCTAGAAGGATATTGTTTACAAAAATGTACAAAAACACTAAAAGTTTGTTCATTTGGTTTCTTCCAATATGCATGATATGATGATTTTTGTATGGCCCTTTTTTCTGATCGTCACCACAGCTGATGCTTCCCCATCCCTGTCCTTTTTGTTCTAGACCATTGTGATATGATTTACAGGGCTGTACATGTTACTGCATTTATAAACTGATTAGAGAACCCAATAAACATTTTTTTACGGAAAAAAACGACTAGACTTTATTGGTGTAGTGAAGAGTGAAGTCTTTGACAACAATTGTCATTTTGTAATGGTTTGAACCACAAGACTGGCAAGAACTCACATTTTGGTGATTGGATTAACTCACAATTATCTTTTGCAAGATCTGATTTACAGGGGGTCTACGGGGAGAAGTGCACTCTCCAAAGAACAGGAATATCAACGTTAGCGTGATTTGAACCCTGATGCATGGCATTGTAGTATTACAAATCTTGCTAATATATTCTTTAATAAAAAATGTAAATGCTCTATCTATTCAAAGCAGACGCTAACAGCCGTATTCTGTGACTGGTAAGTGACCTGGCATAATCGTTCTCTACACCAGTGTTTCCCAACTGGGGGTATGTGGAAATAAAAAAAATCTAAATGTGAAGGAAAATATTATTGGGAATATTACATATGTTCAAGTTATTTAAATATGAATAGGCAGGAAAACATTTACGGTGGTCACTGGTGTGAAATCTCTTGTTTTTATATTTATAGGCCTTTTTTACTTAAGTTTTGTTGCGTGTGCATTGCACGGTCAACAAATCAAAGTTTAAATGTCAAGAAATAAAACGACAGTAAAAAGAAGTTGAAAATAACAGTAGTGAGGCTATATACAGACACCGGTTAGTCAGGCTGATTTGAGGTAGTATGTGCATGTAGGTATGGTTAGTGACTATGCATACAGTGGGGAGAACAAGTATTTGATACACTGACAATTTTGCAGGTTTTCCTACTTACAAAGCATGTAGAGGTCTGTAATTTTTATCATAGGTACACTTCAACTGTGAGAGAAGGAATCTAAAACAAAAATCCAGAAAATCACATTGTATGATCTTTTAATTAATTAATTTGCATTTTATTGCATGACATAAGTATTTGATACATCAGAAAAGCAGAACTGAATATTTGGTACAGAAACCTTAGTTTGCAATTACAGAGATCATACGTTTCCTGTAGTTCTTGACCAGGTTTGCACACACTGCAGCAGGATTTTGGCCCACTCCTCCATACAGACCTTCTCCAGATCCTTCAGGTTTCGGGGCTGTCGCTGGGCAATACGGACTTTCGGCTCCCTCCAAAGATTTTCTATTGGGTTCAGGTCTGGAGACTGGCTAGGCCACTCCAGGACCTTGAGATGCTTCTTACGGAGCCACTCCTTAGTTCCCTGGCTGTGTGTTTCGGGTCGTTGTCTTGCTGGAAGACCCAGCCACGACCCATCTTCAATGCTCTTACTGAGGGAAGAGGTTGTTGGTCAAGATCTCGCGATACATGGCCCATCCATCCCTCCTTCAATACGGTGCAGTCGTCCTGTCCCCTTTGCAGAAAAGCATCCCCAAAGAATGATGTTTCCACCTCCATGCTTCACGGTTGGGATGGTGTTCTTGGGGTTGTACTCATCCTTCTATTCCTCAAACACGGCGAGTGGAGTTTAGAGCAAAAAGCTCTATTTTTGTCTCATCAGACCACATGACCTTCTCCCATTCCTCCTCTGGATCATCCAGATGGTCATTGGCAAACTTCAGACGGGCCTGGACATGCGCTGGCTTGAGCAGGGGGACCTTGCGTGCGCTGCAGGATTTAATCCATGACGGCGTAGTGTGTTACTAATGGTTTTCTTTGGAGACTGTGGTCCCAGCTCTCTT
This sequence comes from Salvelinus sp. IW2-2015, assembly GCF_002910315.2. Taxonomy (NCBI): domain Eukaryota; kingdom Metazoa; phylum Chordata; class Actinopteri; order Salmoniformes; family Salmonidae; genus Salvelinus; species Salvelinus sp. IW2-2015. The sequence goes on along the minus strand of NC_036857.1, from coordinate 40,025,878 downwards.
CAGGTCATTGACCAGGTCCTGCCGTGTAGTTCTGGGCTGATCCCTCACATTCCTCATGATCATTGATGCCCACGAGGTGAGATCTTGCATGGAGCCCCAGACCGAGGGTGATTGACCGTCATCTTGAACTTCTTCCATTTTCTAATAATTGTGCCAACAGTTGTTGCCTTCTCACCAAGCTGCTTGGCTATTGTCCTGTAGCCCATCCCAGCCTTGTACAGGTCTACAATTTATCCCTGATGTCCTTACAGCTCTCTGGTCTTGGCCATTGTGGAGAGTGTGGAGTCTGTTTGATTGAGTGGTGGGACAGGTGTCTTTTATACAGGTAACGAGTTCAAACAGGTGCAGTTAATACAGGTAATGAGTGGAGAACAGGAGGGCTTCTTAAAGAAAAACTAACAGGTCTGTGAGAGCCGGAATTCTTACTGGTTGGTAGGTGATCAATACTTATGTCATGCAATAAAATGCAAATTAATTACTTAAAAATCATACAATGTGATTTTCTGGATTTTTGTTTTAGATTCCGTCTCTCACAGTTGAAGTGTACCTATGATAAAAATGACAGACCTCTACATGCTTTGTAAGTAGGAAAACCTGCAAAATCGGCAGTGTATCAAATACTTGTTCTCCCCACTGTATATGATGAACAGAGAGTAGCAGTAGCGTAAAGAAGGGGGTGGCGGGACACAATGCAGATAGCCCGGGTAGCTAATGTGCGGAAGCACTGGTTGGTCGGGCCAATTGAGGTAGTATGTACATGAATGTATAGTTAAAGTGACTATGCATATATGATAAACAGTAGCAGCAGCGTAAAAGAGGGGTTGGGAGGTACACAATGCAAATAGTCCGGGTAGCCATTTGATTACCTGTTCAGGAGTCTTATGGCTTGGGGGTAAAAAGTGTTGAGAAGCCTTTTTGTCCTAGACTTGGCACTCCGGTACCGCTTGCCATGCGGTAGTAGAGAGAAGTCTGACTGGGGTGGCTGCTCAACATCACTCGAGGTCATTCATTTAGTTATCATTTTGTTCCTCAACACAGTCAGCTGTGTACCCAAACTTAAGTTTGCCAACATTGTTCCATGTCTTGTGTTTTGGTAACACTACATTAAGATACCCTTTAAAGGGGTTCTTAGTTAAGACCGTTAAGAATAATTTAATATGAATTAGAACTTAATGGGTTAAAAAATATAAATGCAACATGTAAAGTGTTGGTCTGTTTTCCATACACACAAAAAAAAGCTTATTTCTCTCAAATTTGGTGCACAAATTTGMAGCGCATTTGGGAGAGCATTTCTACTTTGCCAAGATAGTCAATTCACCTGACAGGTGTGGCATATCAATAAGCTGATAAAATAGCATGATTTTTACACAGGTGCACCTTGTGTTGGGGACAAAAGGCCACTCTAAAATGTGTAGTTTTGTCACACAACACAATACCACAGAGGTCTCAAGTTTTGAGGGACTGCAGGAATGTCCACCGGAGCTCTTGCCAGATAATTGAATGTTAATTTCTCTACCACAAGCTGCCTCCAATGTCGTTTTAGAGAATTTGGCTGTACGTCTAACCGGCCTCTCAACTGCAGACTTGTGTATGGAGTTGTGGCCGAGCGGTTTGCTGATGTCAACGTTGTGAACCTAATGCCCTATTGTGGCGGTGGTGTTATGTTACGTGCAGGCATAAGCTACAGACAATGAACATAGTTGCATTTTATCAATGGCAATTTGAATGCACAGAGATACCGTAACAAGCTCCTGAGGTCCATTTACTGTGCCATTCATCCGCCGCCATRACCTCATGTTTCAGCATGATAATGCACGGCCCCATGCCGCAAGGATCTGCACACAATTCCTGGTAGCTGAAAATGTCCCAGTTCTTACATGGCCTGCAAACTCACTAGATATGTCACCCATTGAGCACGTTTGGGATGATCTGCATCGACGTGTWCTACAGCGTGTCCCGGTTCCAGTTCCCGCCAATATCCACAAACTTCGCACAGCCATTGAAGAGGAATGGGACAACATTCCACAGGCCACAATCAACAGGCTGATCAACTCTACGCGAAGGAGATGTGTCGCGCTGCATGAGGCAAATGGTTGTCACATCAGATACTGGCTGGTTTTCTGATCCACGCCCCTACCTTTTTTTTAAGGTATATGTAACCAACAGATGCATATCTGTATTCCCAGTCATGTGAAATCCATAGATTAGGGCCTAATTAATTAATTTCTATTGACTGATTTCTTCATATGAACTGTAGCTCAGCAAAATCTTTGAAATTGTTGCGTTTATATTTATGTTCAGTGCATCTGTAAAGTAATAATTAACTACTAATGTAAACCTTTAACTACCCCCATTAGTGTTCTTTAATGTAAGGAGTTACCAATGTTTTCATTTCATGCCTTTTGGCCTATTTCGGCCTGTCTTCAGTTTTTCCCCTTTAGATGCAAGTAATTATATTTATTGTAAAGCCTCTTCTGATGTTCCATTATCTTTTTTTCTCTATAATTTAGCTTAATAGACATCGCCAGCTTGTAGTCCTAAAACCCAGAAATTAGTTACCTCTGGTTCGTTCAGCCATCCTGATGGGAAAAATGAATAGGGTTTTGGAYTAAAAATAAGGTCTGAGTTATGAGATAATAGCAGTCAGTTAACATGACTTTATGAATTATGAAGCCTTCATCTGTTTTTTATTATATAAATGCTTCAAAATTCACAAAGTGACGTTAGCTGATGAATATTAATTTCATAGAACAAAATGTACAAGATTTCCTAACACGGAACCCAAACCGGCTGCGCGCATGCGCTATCGTGCATAAATGTATTTTGTCCCCCCACACCAAAATATCAAAACAAACTCTGAACAAATTACATTAATTTGGGGACAGGTCGAAAAGCATTAAACATTTATGGCAATTTAGCTAGCTAGCTTGCACTTGCTAGCTAATTTGTCCTATTTAGCTAGCTTGCTGTTGATAGCTAATTTGTCCCGGGATATAAACATTGAGTTGTTATTTTACCTGAAATGCACAAGGACCTCTACTCTGACAATTAATCCACACACAAAACTGTCAGCTGAATCYTTTCTAGTCATCTCTCCTTGTTCTAGGCTTTTTCTTCTCTTGACTTTATATTGCGATTGGAAACTTTCATAAATTAGGTGCATTACCGCCACTGAACTCGTTCGTCTTTGTCACCCACGTGGGTATAACCAATGAGGAGATGGCATGTGGGTACCTGCTTTTATAAACCAATGAGGAGATGGGAGAGGCAGGACTTGCAGCGCGATCTGCGTCAGAAATAGAACTGACTTCTATTTTAGCCCTTGGCAACGCAGACGGTCGTTGGCGCGCGCGAGCAGTGTGGGTGCAATAATTGAATAATATAGATTCCTAAATTTATTTTGCAACGCGAGCAGTGTAGTCAGCCTGTAAGCATGTGCTTACCACATACCTTATTTTCTGCGTTTATCCCCAAAAACTGCATTAATTTTCCCCATAGGCTTTGTCCAACGTGGCTACAAAAATACGCCATTAGTATTTCTATAGGGTGAAAATGTATTAATGAGACGTACAGACTAACAACATGAAACATGGGAAAATGTATAAAACTGAGTGTTTGTATGTATTTTGCTTTGAATTGTTTTCCCACCAAAGAAATGGCACTTCCTGCATGTGGTGTAATTGTAGGACTAACAGGGTGGAAAGTGATATCAGGGACACAGAAAATCTTAAATAATAGTAAATACAATAATCATGAAAAAATAAACTTTATTGATGAGTAATAAACTAGGACTATTAAATAATTAAATATTGTATTTTATGGATTATATTTATTGTGAAAGTTGACGAATAACACCTGGGGACATGGCAAAAACGCCTACATCCACTGAAGGTGTAAAATATATAAATTCCATTTCAAGATCTATATATATATCTAATATATATCATATTTTTTTTAAGGTAAAGGACACCTGACCTTATTTAAAGACTTTTGGAATCCACATTGTACACGATTGTTCACTAAATATACTGAAGAAAAATACAAACGCAACGTTATTTCAGCCATGGGTAGGCCTTGGAGGAGGGCATAGGCCCAACCACTGGGGAGCCAGGCCCAGCCAATCAGAATGAGCCCCCCCCCCCACACCTGTGTATTGATCATGCTGTTTATTCAGCTTCTTGATATGCCACACCTGTCAGGTGGATGGATTATCTTGGCAAAGGAGTAATGCTCATTAACAGGGATGTAAACAAATGTGTGCACAACATTTTAGAGAAATCAGCTTTTTGTGATTATGGAACATTTCTGGAATCGTTTATTTCAGCTCTTGAAACATGGGACCAACACTTTACATGTTGCATTTATATTTTGTTCAGTATAAGAACTGATATTTCATGGGGACAGAAAAGGCACCACATTATAAGAATTAGCCTTGCTACCAAAAAAACCTATAGGACCTATTTTCCTTCAAGGACCAAACTATAGAGAGCACCAAGTGACTGTTTTAGTGATGCCACTGCACCGGCTGATCTTGTGTTGTACCAGTCAAACTTTCTTACACTGATCTAATGCCTATTCATCTATTTTGTCACTTCTGTATTTTAAATGTGTATGAAACAATGTACAGTATGTAGTATCAGCTATAGCCATGGTTCGAATGACTTGTCCCAGCAATCCAATAACAAATCTGGYGAGATCCATATAACATGCTGACCAGACCGGACACGTCGCATGCACGAGCGTCGCAAAATAAATGTAGAAATCCATGTTATTCAATTATTGCACCCATACTGCTCACGAGCATCTGCAATGCCAAGGGCTAAAATAGAAGTCAGTTCTATTTGTGACGCAGATCGCGCTGCAAGTCCTGCCTCTCCTCATTGGTTTATAGAAGCAGGTACCCACGTGCCATCTCCTCATTGGTTATACCCACGTGGGTGATTGAAAGACYAACTGTTTTGCCGGTCGTCGTGGTAATACTATGAAAGTTTAGATGCGATCACTGCCACTGGAGGAGAATCAAGGGGACCAAGTGCATCGACATCCGGGCGAATGCCTTGGCTTGGAAGAAGGACAAAAGGAAGGCGAGACCTGGGAAATATTGCTGCTCTTTCGCTCCTAGCTGGGATCACCATCCGTTGAGGTGAATATAAAAATCTCAGATGATAACTATTTGTATTTGCCACCTCGTGATGGGCAGCATCGCCATGCTGTCAGCAGTACCAACACTGGCCCAGGGGTTTCTCCAAATAGTCAATCTCAAGGTTAACCACTGGGTCACATTAAGTAACCGCCGTTTCCAGGTAGGTATAGTTAAGGTGTATGACTCCAGTGGTTATGACAATACCCTGGAGTTTCTCTCACAACTCATATTTTCCAGGGACCATCAACCTCACTGACATAAAAAATTACATACAGGTATCCTTTTCTGTCTGTCATTAACATTATTTCATGTCGAAACAAACATTTAAATTAACTGTATTTTTTTACATACCTGATAAATCTGTAACCTGTTTTTGCTTGTTTACGTCTGTCTCCTACCCTGTTCCCTTTAACTCTGCTCCTGTTCTCCAGGACCTAGGGGTTCTGCCCAACATCCAGATGTGGATCCACCTGATGTCCTCCATTATCAACCACCCTCCAACTTTTCATTATATCAGCTACTGTTATTGTCATGTTGTCATTATTTGCTAAGAAAGAGCAAGGAAACTATCATACTAGGCACATAAATGTGASATGCACAGATTAGCTAAAAACACTAGCACTGCAAACACTCAGAACAAAGAGAGCAGCAGCGCCTGGACTTTGCAGTCTCCTTCTTCGAGCCCCCTTCCGAGACTGACTGCCTGATGAAAACAAGTGACCGGCAAAACCTCCCATCCACACAGCACCCACCTCCTCTCTATTCCACACACCAGAATTCAGTATTTCAGTCTTTGTTGGCCATGTGAGCTGGTTTTCACAGCTGTTTCACACGGTGTTCATTATTGTAAATTGTAATGTATCCCTTGATGCTATTTGTTAGTTTAACATTAGTTATTGTTGTATCATAGACCTACAATAGATATATATTCAACCACAAGGGTGTACTAATCAGCTATGGTTTTATTAAAATCATAATAGAAGACTTCAGAAATAATAGTATTTCAGTGTAGATGAAAACATGCCAGCTAGACAAGCCAGTGTATTAATCAAATGTGCCTATGAATGGAGTGAAAATCGGCTGACTTTGTGATCTGTAAGGTAAGCAACGATAATGTGTGGGGGGGGGGCATCGAAATTATGTTATTTATCCCCGGTAATTGTTTATTCATAAAAATCAGAAGTTGGCAAAAAACATTCATCACAATGCTATGGCCTATGCAAATTCATAGGAAAACAAAAGCTTATTATTATATATTTTTGGTATATTTTATTTGAAAGGATTTTCTTTTGCAATTCAGTACAAAACAAAAGCACACAAGAAAAAAAAATGAAAAAACACAGCTGCCAGACATATGAAATMAAGTATTGCTTAGGCAAGACATGGGACAAGAATAGAGCAACAATGACAGTTACAACAACAGTAAGTGTTCCTAGTCAGTTTTCAGTCAGTCTCTGTCCAGATGGTCCAGAAATGGACTCCAAACATTGACAAATCTGATGGAGGAGTTGGTCCTAAAAAAATGAAAATGTTGCAAGTTAATTTAGTGTTAATCATTTCTGCTAGCCATCTACTGAAGCAAGGGGGAGACTTCCATTTTGTCAGGATCATTTTTGGAGGCAGCCACCATTCCAAACATCAGAGCCTGTTGTTCCTCATAGGACGATCTTAGAACAGACTCTGAGCAGCCAAAGAGAGCGAGTTCTGCGTCAGGGTCAATGGCCCTCTCATATACCTTTGAGTACCAATCAAAGATGTTCCTCCAGTAATTATTGAGTAGGGGGCAGAGCCAAAAAAAGATGAGTTAAGGAACCCTCTGAGGATTTACACTTGTCACACAGTGGGGAGACCTGTAGGTAAATTCTATTTGGTTTTGGAGTAATGAACTCTATGCATGACTTTGTATTGTTTCAATTAATATCTGGCATTGATGGAAGAGGAGTGAATTCTAGACAGGGCTTCTCCCCATAGATCATCTGAGATCTCAATATTTAACTCTTTACCTCAGGTCTCCTTGAGATGACTAGTAGAGGCCTGTGGGTAGTTGGAGAAAAAGGAGACAAACTGTGAGATGAGGTGTTTTGAATTGGGAGGGCGCTGTAGAAAATCATAAAACGAATGTTGTACAGGGAGGGTGTCAGCATTTTGAATAGGTAAACACAAGCTTATTAATAGGAATACATTTAGCCTAATTGGTGACAAATATGACGTGGGGAAAAGTCAGGATCCTAGTCAGGCTATTGTTTGACAAATCCATATTAAATATAGGCCTTCATGTGTATAAATCTGTATYCGATTTGGGGCTAAGTCAATGACAAACAGCTGAAATGTTCAGAATTCATCATGATCTGTGATCAAAACAGGGTGGGGTGTTTTCGGTTCCGTTTAGGTTAAGGTTATGCGTAAGAACGCAACTGCACTGAAATTAATAGCCTGATTCAATGGGATTCTCCTGAATAAAAAATATTTGATCTGTTAAGCTGTTTGGTCTATGCATAGACCCATACCGATTCTATCTTTTTGGTATTTTGCAGTAGGCATAGCCACTAATATTCTAAATTGCGGAGCATTTAATAATTTTCCTGTGATGTTGAGGCTGAGCAAGACCTTCAATAGGCTAGTAGACTGTGGAAATAATGGTGGAGTTAATCATTGTTAGAGCCTAGATCTCTTTATATAATCTGGACCGTTGTTTTTTCATAGGCACTAACTGCACACAAAAATAACCTTCTAAAACCAAGAAAACAATCTTTAATCTACCTCCTCTGTCTACTGTAATTTGAAGAAACCAATTTGAATTGAATAATATTTAAAAAATGCTCAACTATCACTTTTCAATCTCTATCCAATAATGTCACCAACTCACCAAGCTTCTCAACACATAGAACCCACCCCCCCCATAATGCTCTGCGGCACAACTCCAATACAACAGACAATGTTCATTCTCTGATCTTAACCCTATGATTGGATGGACAACATGTCACTTCATACTGCAAAAGCTTTGATTGGTTGGAGGTCGTCCTCCAGAAGTGGTCATAATTACCATGTAGGTCTATGGAAGGGGGTGAGGCCTACGAGCCTCCTAGGTTTTGTATTGAAGTCAATGTACCCAGAGGAGGACAGAAGCTAGTTGTCCTCCGGCTACACCATGGTGCTACCCGAGGGAGAGCTGTTGAAGTTACAATAGACCTTCATTGCAAAACAATGTGTTTTAATCCCCCTCTGAGGAGCCTCCAGTGCTGTATGAATTTTATGGTAGAAACTGTCACAAACATAATATTATATAATGTTATGGAAAACTGTCTAAATGGAAATTTCACAGTTGAAACATGTCAAATGACATCTGCTAGTCCTGTACAAGTGTTATGGTAGAAATGGATTAAAACAGGATTTTTATAGCATGACCAATGGTTTAAAGCTGTTTAGAAATATATTTCACAGTTGTATACAACAAGGTCTCCTATAATTTCAACAAACATCTCCTAAAGTTTTATGGAAGAAAAAAATGCAAACATATGTGACTCGTTTCAGGAAACTAGACGCACTACTTCACAGGAGCACCATTTGAACGTAAACTTTTTTTTAAATCAAAATGCGTTTTTTTTCCCAAGAATTGCCTTCGGGAACATGTGAACTTTCATGTGCCTTAATAACAAACTTGTATGCCATCTGTAAATATGAATAACATTTTTAAATTAGGAGCCTAGTTGGTTTAGCAACAGAAAATGACATCAACCTTCCCGCTAGCCATGATTGGCTGGGATAATGAGTGGGCTAGACATGCAGAGAGATGAGTTCGGATTGGTTTTCCATGTAGCACGCTACTGTCTATAACATGAGTATGTGTAGGTAATCCTTTCTAAAGTGGCTTTTTTGAAAGATATCATGTAGTAAAACTGCATAAGTGTTGCTCTCCACTTTCTGGAGGACCGAGTTTTGAAATTCGGACATTTGATTGAATAAATGCAGACGGAATCGAAAAGAGAACACACAGAAAGCTGTTGTATAAAACACCTGTCTCCGGATTACATCTTCAAACTAAGGGCAACCATGGCATCTGTGACAGAGAGCGAGAGAAGCGTCCATCCATATATACGGGTAAGAGAGTCTAGCTAGCTACATTTTCAGATATTACACGTTTCTAATTTTCTCAGAAAGTCATTTTCATTTCAAGTTAAAGTGTACTGTTAGCTAGCTAAAATTAGCTGGCTGGCTAGCTAGCTTAACATTACGTGTATGATCTGTGTAGTACTATTATTTGTGTCTCAGAGCCATTTGCATTGCTAGTTTTAGCCTAATGTTAGCTAGCTAACATTGAACCTGGTTGGTTGCTACCAGCAGATTCATGCAGTAACGTTATTAGTTGGGATTATCTCAAGGCCATCTATCTCAAGGCCATCAGACTGTTAAACAGCCACCACTAACATCGAGTGGCTGCTGCCAACATACTGACTCAACTCCAGCTCACTTTAATAATGGAAATTGATCAAAAATGTATCACTAGCCACTTTAAACAATGCCACTTAATATAATGTGTATGTATATACTGTACTCTATATCATCTACTGCATCTTGCCATCTTTATGTAATACATGTATCACTAGCCACTTTAAACTATGCACTTTTATGTTTACATACCCTACATTACTCATCTCATATGCTTATAACTAGTACCGTACTACTACTGCATCTTGCCTATGCCGTTCTGTACCATCACTCATTCATATATCTTTATGTACATATTCTTTATACCTTTACACTTGTGTGTATAAGGTAGTAGTTGTGGAATTGTTCGGTTAGATTACTCGTTGGTTATTACTGCATTGTCGGAACTAGAAGCACAAGCATTTCGCTACACTCGCATTAACATCTGCTAACCATGTGTATGTGACAAATAAAATTTGATTTGATTATGGTTAATTGTTTCACTAGCTAGTTAGCAACATGCCTAAACAAAAGACTCCACAATGCAAGTAACTATTTTAATAGAATGTTTATGACGTCACAGCGACAACTGTCGATAGACGTAGGTGGTAAATTCTCTCTGGGTATCTACTCCGATTTCAGAGCACTCTCGTCTGAGTGTGCCAGAGTGCAGAATAACTGATGAATTTACGAACGCTCAAAACCCCTTGAATATGGCCGGTGTCAGTAAATGTTGGCAAAAAAGCGCAATTAAATTGTTGCCAGCAGCACAGTTGCAGTCACCAACTCTCTGCATAACATAAAAACAGCCTAACCAGCTCTGCTAGGGCAAGTAAAATGGTCAGTGAGCTGTTCTCTCATTTGTGTCTGGAGGTAGCTAAAAAGCTAGCCAACTTTAGCCAGTTAGCTTGGGAGCTTGGGTGCTTGACTGCTGTTGTTAGGTCAGACAGCTCTAATCAACCCTACTCCTCGGCCAGAGCATCCAGTGTGCACTCTGAACGCTCCAAGAGCAAAACGCTCTGAATTTAAGAACGGACAATCTGACAACGTTCTGAGTTTACGAACGCCCAGAGCACACTCTGGCACTCCAGATTAAATTTACTAACACACCCGTAGTATAAACCAGCCTTTAGTCTTTACATTTTTGGTTGTTTTGTACATAGCCTCACTATCAAGGCACAAGGCGAGACCCAAATGCAGACACAGGAGGCAGATGGTTGGAGTCTTACAATGTTTATTAATCCAAAGGGTTAGGCAAGAGAATGGTCGTGGACAGGTCAACAGGTCAAAGTCCAGGAGGTACAGAGTCGCAGACAGGCTCGTGGTCAAGGCAAGCAGAATGGTCAGTCAGGCGGGTACAGAGTCCAGAAACGGGCAAAGGTCAAAACCGGGAGGACTAGAAAAAGGAGAATGCAAAAAGCAGGAGAATGGGGAAAACGCCGGTTGACTTGGAAACATACAAGACGAACTGGCACAGAGAGACAGGAAACACAGAGATAAATACACTGGGGAAAATAAGCGACACCTGGAGGGGGTGGAGACAATCACAAGGACAGGTGAAACAGATCAGGGTGTGACACTCACATGTGAATCCTTAAAGAGATGGGTGGGGCTAAAGCTTAAGAGGGTGTGATTGATGCTGAATGGGTGTAGACAAAGAAAAGCTCTCCAGTTGGTACCAAACATTAAAGGGCCATTTTCTCAAAAGTGAGGCTACAAGTTGATCAACTTTCCCATTGTTGCGTGGTGCAGTGGTCTAAGGCACTGCATTGCAGTTGCTAGCGGTGCCACTAGAGATCCTGGTTTGACCGGGAGACCCAAGGGGCGGTGCACAARTGGCCCAGCYTCGTCCGTGTTAGAGGAGGGTTTGGCCGGCCGGGATGTCCTTGTCCCATCACGCTCTAGTGACTCGTGGCGGGCCAGGCGCATGCACACTGACACGGTCGCCAGGTGCACGGTGTTTCCTTCAACACATTGGTGTGGCTGGCTTCCGGGATAAGCGGGCATTGTGTCAAGAAGCAGTGCGGCTTGGTTGGGTTGTGTTTCGGAGGACGCATGGCTCTCAACCTCCGTACAGGAGTTGCAGCTATGAGAGAAGACTGTAACTACCAATTGGATACCATGAAATTAGGGAGAAAAAGGGGGGTTAAAGTTTAAAAAATAAAACAAAAATCACTTTCCCATTGTTCCTCAACTGTAGTTTATGATATATCATTTTCTAGCTCTGAGTCTGTACTTTTATCCAACGTAAAAAAATTCAAATTTTGCTATCATCAGACTTTGTGGCTGTGTTATCTAGTGGAAATAGCTGTCATTTCCCGGTTGCTAAAATTCTACGCTGTTCACTCAATTTCAGGCTGTGAGAGAAAACAAGGGATTCATTGTACCATCTAAATCGCTAAGAAATATATTTTCAATAAGAAAAAAATTGCATTTTTACTGCTTTTTTGAAGTTGGTGTACCAAAACCGAAAGCTACAAGTTACTTTTGGTTTTGGTCCACCAGCTTCAACCAGCGGTTTTGGTCTATTGAAAAMATATTTTACAGTGATTTAGAGGGTACTGTTGGGTTCTGAGAATATGAAATATAATTATAAATATATTCATGTCACTGAGGGAAAGCGATCACGTGGCAGGCATTGATGAGGGGAGAGAGCCATGGATTACTGATGAGGGGGGGGGGGGTCGAGATCAGGTCAGGTCACGTTAAGGGAGAAATAAAAGTTTATGGCCCGTATCACTTGTGTCCTGCCTAGCAGTAAATATACAATGTTTGTTCAGATGTGTAGGAGGAGACTCAGCCTAGGAGAAAGGGTTAAATATCAGTGCTTGTGTGAAAATGGTTTTGTCAAATGCAGCTGTATTGACCCTCTGGGAAGAATAAACTTGGTTAAGCTTTCGTTMAGTTTTTTATTCTGAGAATTAGAACCTAACAGTACATGAAGTGAAATTGAGTAAACTGTGTAGAATCCTTGCAACCAGGAAATGCCATAATGATTTCCACTAGACAACACAACCACCAAGTCAGAACAACTTTCACATTGACAACAGATGCTGCTCCAGCTGGAGAAATCATTAGGGCGAATATCACAGCCAATCAGAACACTGGCGGATAAGTAATGCTGTGAAACACTCATTCATTCCACTATTACTATTACTTACGGAATTGAAACACATGTGCACATGTCTGTTATTACCACTTTATTATCGTCAAGTGGACCTTTAACCCCTGTTCTAGGGCTGCATTTCAAACTCATAAAAGACACACCCTCGTCCACTTACCCTCGCCTTACGCCCTTGGGGAATCCCGTCACCATCTTGGACGTTGGTCAAATGATTAGCCAAACAAGGGAAGTTCGCAACGTAAGCCCCTCAGCCCTCGTTTTTGATCGAGTTTGCGATTGTACAATTATGTTCACATCGGGTTCTTAAACGCCCCATAATTCAATTCGCGATGATTGTACTTCCGCTAACAAAAGTCAGCCGAAACTTATATATACTTATATGAATAATTGGACCAAGGCGCAGAGTGAGTAGAGTTCCACATTTTATTGATAGTGAAACTTCCAAAACAACAAAGATATAACGATTGTGAAATACGTAACGCACATAGGCACTCACACAAAACAATATCCCACATCGCAGGTGGGAAAAAGGACACACTAAGTATGATCCCCAATTAGAGGTAACGATTATCAGCTGCCTCCAATTGGGAACCATACACACACCAACATAGAAATATAATACCTAGGAACCCCCCTAGTCACGCCCTGACCTAAAACACCATAGAGAACCGAGGGCTTGCTATACACCAAGTCACTTGGCTCTGTCATATCCTCACATGGTCTCTCCTATCATTGCTATGCAGACGACACACAATTAATCTTCTCCTTTTCCCCCTCTGATAACCAGGGTGTGAATCGCATCTCTGCATGTCTGGCAGACATATCAGTGTGGATGACGGATCACCACCTCAAGCTGAACCTCGGCAAGACGGAGCTGCTCTTCCTTCCGGGGAAGGACTGCCCGTTCCATGATCTCGCCATCACGGTTGACAACTCCATTGTGTCCCTCCCAGAGTGCTAAGAACCTTGGCGTGATCCTGGACAACACCCTGTCGTTCTCAACTAACATCAAGGCGGTGACCCGTTCCTGTAGGTTCATGCTCTTCAACATTCGCAGAGTACGACCCTGCCTCACGCAGGAAGCGGCGGCAGGTCCTAATCCAGGCACTTGTCATCTCCCGTCTGGATTACTGCAACTCGCTGTTGGCTGGGCTCCCTGCCTGTGCCATTAAACCCTACAACTCATCCAGAACGCCGCAGCCCGTCTGGTGTTCAACTTTCCCAAGTTCTCTCACGTCACCCCGCTCCTCCGCTCTCTCCACTGGCTTCCAGTTGAAGCTCGCATCCGCTACAAGACCATGGTGCTTGCCTACGGAGCTGTGAGGGGAACGGCACCTCCGTACCTTCAGGCTCTGATCAGGCCCTACACCCAAACAAGGGCACTGCGTTCATCCACCTCTGGCCTGCTCGCCTCCCTACCTCTGAGGAAGTACAGTTCCCGCTCAGCCCAGTCAAAACTGTTCGCTGCTCTGGCACCCCAATGGTGGAACAAACTCCCTCACGACGCCAGGTCAGCGGAGTCAATCACCACCTTCCGGAGACACCTGAAACCCCACCTCTTTAAGGAATACCTAGGATAGGATAAAGTAATCCTTCTAACCCCCCCCCCCTTAAAAGAGTTAGATGCACTATTGTAAAGTGGTTGTTCCACTGGATATCATAAGGTGAATGCACCAATTTGTAAGTCGCTCTGGATAAGAGCGTCTGCTAAATGACTTAAATGTAAATGTAAAATGTAAATGTCAGGGCGTGACAATAAGTCAACATACAAGTAAGTAAAAACGAACGTAAAAAGGTTACAAATTGTGCTACTAATGCACATGACGGCACAAACACGTCTCGTAAAAGTAATGATGTTTTTGTTTGGTTAACTTTTGGAAACAATTTCCTTCTTCAGAAGTTCCAGCTTGGCAGGCTAACATAAGTTAGCAAATTAATTTGCTAGCTATCAAACAGTAGGTGTATATTAGTAATTATAAAGTTAATTTAWGTAGACATGCAATCATAATTGACTGCGGCGCATATAAAGCACCCACAAGCTACCGGTGGCTGAAAACACAATCATCGCGTGATGAACGGATGACGAATTTCCGGGCAAGGGCGGTCCATTTAAAAATCATTCCCTCCTCCCTTTCCCTGCAAGTGTATACTCGTCAGACGTCATGATACGTCATCATAAGTGTCCACTTAATTTGAGGGCTGAGGGAATAGGGTGTGTCTTTTAAGTGTTTGGAATGCACGTATGTTTCTTCCACAGCCTTCTGATAAAGTAAAACCAAAGATGTTCTATTAAAATAGACCACATCCTGTCCTTTCCAATGGGAGGCAAGTGTCGAGATGGGTTTTTCAAAGTCGCGTTTATTGGTCGGTCAGATGTCGTCGTGGAAATATTCAGTCAATAATATTTCACAAATACCGGAGCCACCGGTATGCATGTAGGACCATAGCAACAGCCCATAGAAATAACCAGACATGTCATCCCGCTAGCTCCTCTGAAAAGAACACCCATGTTCTGGAAAAGTCCCAAAATGTGTAACCATAGCAACAGTATATATTAGGCCGTAACACAGTTACAGAAATAGCCAGTCATGTCCACTCCCCAGACAGGTGCATCTCTAATGGTGTCTAATGACCCAGAGCACATATGGAGTGCACTAGTCTTGCTAGCTCTTCTGAAATAAATAATTGCCACACGTTCTGGAAAATTCTCAATAATGGCTTAGTGACGTCAATAAAATACATCGTCATCATATTCAAAATGAAGTTCAAAATGAGATGCAGACGTTGGCCTGGAGATTTGAAGAGGGACTTCAACACTTGATTTGATGTAGCTAACTTTAACTATTCGTTGTTGGGACTGTTATAACGCCACCAAGATGGAAAAGTGACAAATATATAGTTTAATGTTATATAAATTTTATATTAAAACTTTTGTAGTGGGCGTTAATTGTTTGGCTTGCTATTTTCTGTTAAAACACGCCGAGGAACAGTAACAGTAACATTAAGTTAACAGTTAAATCAATAACGTTAAATTAGCTGGGCTCTGCACATGCAAGAAACTAGCTGACGACTAGTTAAGTTGTCATTTTGGGAATCAATACTGGAGACTATTGGTGAAATATAATTGAGTGAGGTTATTAATAGCTAACCCGTTACTCTTCTCTTAATACATGTTATAATTTCTCATGGGCAAGACAGAAATAGCTAGCTTGATATATACACCATTATATAGTTCTCAGCTAACGTTAGCTAGCTAATGTTACTGTAGCGCAACAAATACGATTCTGCACGTGTCAGAAAAATAGCAGAGTAACTAGCTAGTCTAGCTAGCTAATCATTCAGGACCGCACATCTGAGAGTGAACAGGACGTAAGTTATGTTTACTCGAAGAGCTACAAATCGCTAGAACATGGATGAGCATGGATGAACAGTGTTTGTATGAATTAATGTACTCTCTACAGTACTGCATTGTTACACTTCAAAAGAGCTAGAACCAGGTGTTGGAACCAAAATTATTTTACAATCGTTTTGTTTTGAACAGAACCATTACCAGGCGGACATTGGAATTTGTTTCTGAGTGACAGTGAGGACAAAGCACTGTTCCCCTAACTCATGGGCCGAATTTGGCACATGGTTGGTTTTATTTGGCCCCCAAAGTTGAGGCAATTTAAAATATATATTTTTTTATTGTTGTACATAAGACTGTAAAAACACCGGGAAATCAGCTCCAAGTGATTTTATTTAAGAATCTATTAATGTTATCGTGACACAAGGCGAGACCCAGATGCAGACACCGGAGGCAGATGGTTGGAGTCTTACAATGTTTAATAATCCAAAAGGAGTAGGCAAGAGAATAGTCGAGGACAGGCAAAAGGTCAAACCCAGATCAGAGTCCAGGAGGTACAGAGTGGCAGAAAAGCTTGTGGTCAAGGCAGGCAGAATGGTCAGGCAGGCGGGTACAGAGTCCAGAACAGSCAAGGGTCAAAACTGGGAGGACTAGAAAAAAAGAGAATAGCAAAGGCAGGAGTACGGGAAAAACGCTGGTTGACTTGGAACATACAAGGCGAACTGGCACAGAAAGACAGGAAACACAGGGAAAAATATACACTGMGGAAAACAAGACGAACTAGCACAGAGAGACAGGAAACAGGGATAAATATACTGGGGAAAACAAGTGACACCTGGAGGGGGTGGAGACAATCACAGGAACAGGTGAAAAAGATCAGGGTGTGACAAATGTATTCCCATGCATAATAGAGACACCTGATCGTATACAATTGTAAGCAAGGTTTGAATTATTATTTTATTCAAAAATATTTTTGGGGGCTTCTTCCAGTCAATTTGCAGTCTACAAATTATTTGTAATTACATTCCAGCCCCAAACCATCTGCTCAAGAAAAATTGGCACGCGGCTGAATCTAGTTGATGATCCCTGGGATAAAGGGAATGGATGACTCCCCTTTCTCCGTTTGTTTTTGTTCTCTTCACCAGGATAGTGAGGCGGGGGAGTCCAGGCACCAAAAGAAAAGTACTATCCGCTGAAACACTTCAGTTTTCGCTGTGCTATGGTTTTTGGTTCGTTAACTTCACCATGTTTTTTTCTAAGCTGTGCTCTCATTCTACACATGGTGCATTTCTTTATAATTTTTTTCTATGAGGCGTAGGCATGCTCGACATGGCCTTCCAGGATGAAATCAAAGGCACTAGATCTAAGTAAGAGGACTCTTACACAATGCCAGTTTTTGCCCAGAGACTGCTAAGGGTTTTTGTCAACTATGTCCTCCATTTTTGTTATTCCAATCTATAAAATGACGACGTACTTGGTTTCGGTGGCTTTTGGTCTTGCAGCATGCCTACTTTGCATTTGCTGTTGTTTTTTTGTGATTGACAGCTTCTTTTCTAGTAGTTGTATTCTCTTAAAGTAACATCTGTATGAGATTAACTTTGTGATATTTTTCTTTCAATGTGTGTGCAATTAATCACTGTGGGTGTATTATTATTATACTATAGACCTCCTTCAATTGGATGATGGCCTCCTCCTGCATGACACCTGTGCTACATGCTGCTTCCTTTGACACCTGAGCTTCCTCTATGCTCCTGAGGACTACTCCTTCCGCCACCTGTCACCTGACAGACCACCACCTGTATGCTTGTGAGGAAGCCTCCTGCCACCTCTGTCACCTGACAGACCACCTCCTGCAGACCACCTGCTGCTTTCTCTGCTGGAGCTGGGTCTACGCTCGCCTTCACTCTCTTGTTCTCTCTGTCTTTCTCACCTAAAACTCCTACATCTGCATCCCTGTCCTCTCCCTCAAAAATAGACAATTCAAGACTTTAATCCTGTTGATATAAAATAATAACGATGCATACTTCTGGCCCTTCTTTGGACACTGTGTTAACTAACCTCCAGACGAACTTCAATGCCATAGAACTCTCCTTCCATGGCCTCCAACTGCTCTTAAATGCAAGTAAAACTAAATGCATGCTCTTCAACCGATCACTGCCCGCACCTGCCCGCCCGTCCAGCATCACTACTCTGGACGGTTCTGAATTAGAATATGTGGACAACTACAAATACCTAGGTGTCTGGCTAGACTGTAAACTCTCCTTCCAGACTCACATTAAGCATCTCCAATCCAAAATTAAATCTAGAATCGGCTTCCTATTTCGCAACAAAGCATCCTTCACTCATGCTGCCAAACATACCCTCGTAAAACTGACCATCCTACCGATCCTCGACTTCGACAATATCATCTACAAAATAGCCTCCAACACTCTACTCAACAAATTTGATGCAGTCTATCACAGTGCCATCCGTTTTGTCACCAAAGCCCCATATACTACCCACCACTGCGACCTGTGCGCTCTCGTTGGCTGGCCATCGCTTCATACTCGTCGCCAAACCCACTGGCTCCAGGTCATCTACAAGTCTCTGCTAGGTAAAGCCCCGCCTTATCTCAGCTCACTGGTCACCATAGCAGCACCCACCCGTAGGATGCGCTCCAGCAGGTATATCTCACTGGTCACCCCCAAAGCCAATTCCTCCTTCCAGTTCTCTGCAGCCAATGACTGGAACGAACTGCAAAAATCACTGAAGCTGGAGACCCATATCTCCCTTACTAGCTTTAAGCACCAGCTCACAGATCACTGCACCTGTACATAGCCCATCCAACTGCCTCATCCCCATACTGTATTTATTTATTTATCTTGCTCCTTTGCACCCCAGTATCTCTTGCACATTCATCTTCTGCACATCTACCATTCCAGTGTCTAATTGCTCTATTGTAATTACTTCGCCACCATGGCCTATTTATTGCCTTGCCTCCCTTATCTTACCTCATTTGCACTGACTGTACATAGATTTTTTCTTTTTTCTACTGTATTATTGACTGTTTGTTTATTCCATGTGTAACTGTGTGTTGTTGTATGTGTCGAACTGCTGTGCTTTATCTTGGCCAGGTCGTAGTTGTAAATGAGACCTTGTTCTCAACTAGCCTACCTGGTTAAATAAAAATCTTTAATTGCTACGAATGTTGTTGTTGGCTTACTTATTTTTCTACAACGTGCATCTGTTGCAGATTGAGGGGGTGGATTCATGCAATTTAATCTGGTAGGTACTGCTTCAGAGGACAGTGTCTTCCAGAAAAGTATTTTTAATCACAAAGACACTCAATAATCAGATTAAAACACTCTTCAAAGTGTTCCTCGCACATAGCGTCCTCAAAGGACTTCTTCAGACTGATGTCCCTACGCCTGATGTTTCTCAGCCACAGCTTCCTCCTGAATAATTACAAAAGTGTGTACGGTTTAATCTCACATTTTATTATACTATATTTTGTGGTATTCTCACTTAAAATCTGATCATAGGGCAACAGAACATAAGTAGTTGCCTATATAATATTTTTTACAGACCTCTACCATCATTTAAGAGGTACTTAATGGTGTTCTACAACTCGATACATTACTTTGCAATGACCCAGTGTCACAAATGATGGCTTCTATTGATTGTGCAGCATACCCTGGGATGGCCTTGGATGCAATATGGCTGGGCACATTGGTAAACTAACGTTTGCTAGCCATGCTGCCTAATGCTAATTGTGTTAAACCCAGCGATAGATTTGTTTCATTACTGGTAGCTAGCATGTTTTATCTATCAGTGATTATTGCTTTGGTGATTGATTCAATGGGTAGTCATGGATACAGCACACTACAGATTACACAGTCAACAACGTGTGCCTCACCATGCAATAATTACTCCAACTGCATCTTCTCGTTATTTATGACATACCTTTCAACGTCTGTTGGAAACTGGAAAAGGGATGTTCCTCCCTTCCATTTTACAGTTACAGTTCACAGAAGGAGTACTAGTAGTGGGAAAACTTGCAAAGATATCGATTTCTAGCTATATAGGCCAAGTATGTTTAAAAAATTTTTTGGGGGGGTGAATTAACTAGCCATCTAGATATCTACTTGGGACTAGCTAGCTACCGCCAAACAGAGGATGAAGACCATTTGTGCCTCACAGAATATGCAAGACGTTAATTAGGAAAACGCCCACTATCTAGTGCACTCGTCCTAAACAAAGTAATCTATATAAACAATTAGGTAAGTCAAGTCTACCAAACTTTTTGTTATAGATTCTAGTTATGGAAACAGAACTGTATAGAGATCAAATGTTTCATTTATGAGAACATTTGCAGAATTTCGGCCCAAATCCATCTAGCTCAATCTTCTCCCACTGCCGGCCACTGGGCTTCCTCTTTTATACATCCAGTATATATCTGTCTCGTCTATCTGTGGTAAAACTATGTCTTATTTTAATTCAGGCAGAGTAAGGGCAGCCATTGGGTCCCTCTCATGAAAGGGGAGGTGACGTTGACGTCAGAGAGGAAGAGGCGAAGCGAGAGGTTTCACTCTTGCCAAAATCTGTCCAAAATAAACCCAATAAATTTCGATGGGCTTATTTTGGACCTAAGCTTGTCGCCTGCCTTCCCGCCTTTGGGACAACGACTCCCATTGTTAGGGCGGAGACATGAGCATCTCGCCATTATATATTTTTCTAAGTGAACGGGGAACGACCCTGAGATTCAATTTTCATAGGATGACAGCTGATTCCAAGACTATGACACAGATGTTGGCAAGCGACTTTTTTGTAATGTGTGTAACCAATTAACTTTGGAAGTGATTTGTAGACCGTGAACGTGTCTGTTTTGTAAAGAACATTTTAGCTTACTTGCAGTAGGCGGTGGATGTGGCCGCAGAATTGATCGCCTGAGAATAAACGAAAGACAGCAACACGGACCGAAAGTTAGATAACTTGCCAGACTGAAATATAAAGACTTGATTTGACCACTTCGGTAACTTCATCACGGATGCTAAAGGTAAGCTATCAGGAGGCAACTTTTGCTTTTATTATGCTTTTACATCAGATCTATTTTCTTTTCATGCAAGCAGAACGCATCAACGATCACATGATGAGCGACATATGTCCAGAGCCGAACAGTTGTCACATTATAGGCTACTTTGTAACAGTCACACACTTACCACGAATATATGCTGTTACATTGTATTTTAAGTGCTGCAGCTATGGCGATATTGTTACCTCTACAGATCTCTTTCCTCTCCCATAAGTGATCATGAAACCAGTTGCAAATTGTTATGCGTTTTACAAAACGCATATACAATTAACATGTTATAAATTATTGCTTAATATATGAAAAGCAATCAATTACTCTCCCCATCAATACATATTGTAGGGCTATATGCTACTCAACCACGGCAACAGAACACAAAAGTTCTTAGGGCTACTTAACGAGGGACGTGAACGGAGTACCTAAATTATAGATGGTTGTGTCACCATACCACGAGCAGGACTGATGTGTATAGGTTGAGAACTAGGCAGTGGATGACATTACCAGTCACCCGACAAACGTAGCCTCGTCGTTGTCAAGGTTTGTGAGGCTAGAGAAAACATTGACAAAATATGACGCCTGCAGGCCTAGGTTTCAGCCTAGGCCTGGGACGTGACGTTGGAATAACCCATGCCGACAAAACGACGTGTAGCAGGTTTTTATTTACTTTCCAAAAGCATAATTTGTCTTCTGTCWAAGCCTATACTTGTTTGTAGCCAACAGATTCCCATCCTACCGTTACGCTTGTTTACACTAAGTGTGTTTTCATATATAGTCCTCTTTAAAATAACCGATTGCACTCTGGGGTAAAAAAAAAAAAAGCCAAATAACTCCGTTATTTCTATTCACACTGCCCTTGCATTTGAATGAGGACTCAATCATTTCCCCAGTTCACTTCACGTATTTTGTGGTATGAATCAGCAATGTGAATTCAAAGCGATGTTTAGAAAGGACCCAAGATCATTTTCCAAAATTAACTCAATGCACTCAAATCAAATCAAATGTTATTAGTCACATACACATGGTTAGCAGATGTTAATGCGAGTGTAGCGAAATGCTTGTGCTTCTAGTTCCGACAATGCAGTAATAACAACAAGTAATCTAACCTAACAATTCCACAACTACTACCTTATACACACAAGTGTAAAGGGATAAAGAATATGTACATAAAAGATATATTGAATGAGTGATGGTACAGAACGCATAGGCAAGATGCAGTAGATGGTATAGAGTACGGTATATACATATGAGATGAGTACTGTAGGGTATGTAAACATAAAGTGGCATAGTTTAAAGTGGCTAGTGGTACATGTATTACATAAAGATGGCAAGATGCAGTAGATTGAATAGAGTACAGTATATACATATACATATGAGATGGGAAATGTAGGGTATGTTAACATTATATTAAGTGGCATTGTTTAAAGTGGCTATGTACATTTTTACATAATTCCTCAATTCCCATTTTTAAAGTGGCTGGAGTTGAGTCAGTTATGTTGGCAGCGCCGCTAAATGTTAGTGGTGGCTGTTTAACAGTCTGATGGCCTTGAGATAGAAGCTGTTTTTCAGTCTCTCGGTCCCTGCTTTGAAGCACCTGTACTGACTTCGCCTTCTGGATGATAGCGGGGTGAACAGGCAGTGGCTTGGGTGGTTGTTTCCTTGATGATCTTTATGGCCTTCCTGTGACATCGGGTGGTGTAGGTGTCCTGAGGGCAGGTAGTTTGCCCCGGTGATCGCGTCTGCAGACCTCACTACCCTCTGGGAGAGCCTTACGGTTGTGGGCGGAGCAGTTGCCGTACCAGGCGGTGATACAGCCCGACAGGATGCTCTCGATTGTGCATCTGTAGAAGTTTGTGAGTGCTTTTGGATGACAAGCCGAATTTCTTCAGCCTCCTGAGGTTGAAGAGGGCGCTGCTGCGCCTTCTTCACAACGCTGTCTGTGTGGGTGGACCAATTCAGTTGTCCGTGATGTGTACACCGAGGAACTTAAAACTTTCCACCTTCTCCACTACTGACCCGTCGATGTGGATAGGGGGGTGCTCCCTCTGCTGTTTCCTGAAGTCCACAATCATCTCCTTTGTTTTGTTGACGTTGAGTGTGAGGTATATTTTCCTGACACCACACTCCGAGGGCCCTCACCTCCTCCCTGTAGGCCGTCTCGTCGTTGTTGGTAATCAAGCCTACCACTGTAGTGTCATCCGCAAACTTGATGATTGAGTTGGAGGCGTGCATGGCCACGCAGTCGTGGTGAACAGGGAGTACAGGAGAGGGCTCAGAACGCACCCTTGTGGGGCCCCAGTGTGAGGATCAGCGGGGTGGAGATGTTGTTACCTACCCTCACCACCTGGGGGCGGCCCGTCAGGAAGTCCAGGACCCAGTTGCACAGGGCGGGTCGAGACCCAGGGTCTCGAGCTTGATGACGAGTTTGGAGGGTACTATGGTGTTAAATTGCTGAGCTGTAATCGATGAACAGCATTCTCACATAGGTATTCCTCTTGTCCAGATGGGTTAGGGCAGGTGTGCAGTGTGGTTGCGATTGCGTCGTCTGTGGACCTATTGGGTCGGTAAGCAAATTGGAGTGGGTCTAGGGTGTCCGGTAGGGTGGAGGTGATATGGTCCCTTGACTAGTCTCTCAAGCACTTCATGATGACGAGAAGTGAGTGCTACGGGGCGGTAGTCGTTTAGCTCAGTTACCTTAGCTTTCTGGGAACAGGAACAATGGTGGCCCTCTTGAAGCATGTGGGAACAGCAGACTGGGATATAAGGATTGATTGAATATGTCCGTAAACACACCAGCCAGCTGGTCTGCGCATGCTCTGAGGACGCGGCTGGGAATGCCGTCTGGGCCTGCAGCCTTGCGAGGGTTAACACGTTTAAATGTTTTACTCACCTCGGCTGCAGTGAAGGAGAGCCCGCAGGTTTTGGTAGCGGCCCGTGTCAGTGGCACTGTATTGTCCTCAAAGCGGGCAAAAAAGTTATTTAGCCTGTCTGGGAGCAAGACATTCGGTCCGCGACGGGGCTGGTTTCTTTTTGTAATCCGTGATAGACTGTAGACCCTGCCACATACCTCTTGTGTCTGAGCTGTTGAATTGCGACTCTATTTGTCTCTGTACTGGACTTAGCCTGTTGTTGCCTTGCGGAGAGATAGCTACACTGTTTTAACATTTTGGAAGCTAATAGTTTGCTTTTAATTAAAATATGAGACATAATAATTACTCAGAAGATACCAATAATATTTATATGTTAATATTAACTGAACAAATAGAAAATGTATAACTAACTGAAGACTAAATAATGCTGTAATTGAAAATTGTACACTTAATGAAGGCTACTGCCCCTTTAAGAATAGATTTTGTACACTTTGTTGTGATTCTTACCAAATATGTTTTCTTCTCACACTATTCAAACCCCACAATCGAATAAACTGCTTATGGAGATCTCACCCTATAGATCACATATTGCAAACAAATAATCAACTAAAAACATATTTTGGAATTTCTGTTCATCCTTGACAGTCAATATCCAAAAACAGCAGACTTTTTTTTCTCAAATATTTCACTTGTGTATATTAGTTTTTATTTGATGACTTTAGTCATCATCTCATCTCCACTCAGGCAGTAGCAGGCTGGAGGTTACCGTGATACGTGACTCAGTCATGTTTGTGCCTGTAAGATTGAGTCTGACGAGTAGAAGCTTATACCTCTCTTCCCTAGCAGTTGATACTCAAACATAGAAAGGGGGGGGTTTCCTAGTCAGTGGTAGAACTGAATGCCTTCAARGGAAATGTGTCTTCCGCATTCAACCTAACCCCTCTGACTCAGAGAGGTGCATGGGGCTGCCTTATTCGACAGCCAGGGATAGTTGCAGCGCGGGGTGGAATAGGCTATATAGGATTCGTAGTTCTTTGACTGTGTGCGATTTTTCAAAAATTGCAGAAATGCTTTGAAAACAGCTYACTGCGGCATTTATTTTCACTATAAATGTGATCATACTTTACTTTTACAAACTTTTTTCACAAATGCGAGTGAAATGCTCGCACTGTGGAGCCCTGACCACCCGCCAACGTGGCTGGTGAAAAATATATATTTGCCACTGCTCAACAAAATAAAATCTCGGTTGACCAACAAACAATCGACCAGTCGACCAAATGGGGTCAGCKGTAATTTCAACATATTTATTAGAGAAACCAAAGTGCTGTAACAGCAATACATTTAAATCAAATAGCCTAGTACACAGCAACACTTTTCAAATCAAAAGGCTATTGCACAGAAAAAAGCGGACAGTCGGATGCATTGCAAATTCAGAACCGGGACCATTGGACAGCCAAATAATAAACTAAAGCACTGACCATTGGGAACAAGATCAGAATAGCTCATTATTGAAAGAAGGCTTGATCCATGAATTCAATATTTAAATTGGTAGCCTAGCCTACATAACCAAAACATTCCAAATGTTAAAATCAAAAGGCCTGACCGGATTAACATGACATCAAATAACACGGCCATATCCTTACCCCTCTACACAATCAGAAATGTTTAGGTTACATGAAAGGCTACACAATTTAACACAATCCCGACATAAAAAAGCCTATTGCAGAGAAATGCTTAACTATTTTGCCATGACTGTTGAATAACCAAAAAATAGGCTACCTAATTAAATGCTCTCCATAGGCTAAGTAAAACAATTATTTAAGGACAAATAAACATTGGCATTTTTTTATTTAGGTATTGATCATTATTTCGATTTTTAAAAGATGGAGTGAAAATTGTGTTAAATGAGGCAATAGTCAGAGGATCCCTCTCGTATTGCAAATTCAGCACATGTACCCACAGGCCTGATATAGCTAAAGTACTGATTAACACAAGATAGCGCCGATAGAGATGGCAGCTTTGCTTCTAYTCCTTAGGAAACATTAAACATAAAAATAAAAAAAAGTATTATATATTACATTGTTGAACCAGAAAACCTTAAGTGTAATTTATACAACCGGGAAGGACTATTGGATATCAGAGAGATGTCAACTTACAAGCACAACCAGCACTACAACCAGGAATACGACTTTCCCAAAGCGTATACTTTGTCTGCACCTCCCAGGGCATTTGATCTGATTCCAGAGGCCGGCCCAAAACAACACCGCCGGAGGAGAGGGTGCCGGAAAGGTCTTCTCGCGAGGCTTCGGATGCGCGGACACCACCCACCGCTTACGAGTACATTACTCGCAAATGTCCCGTCCCTAGTTAACAAAGTTGACGAAATTAGGGCAAGAGTTGCTTTCCAAAGAGATTGTAACATACTCTGTTTCACGGAAACATGGCTAGCTGGGGACATGCTGTCAGAGTCCATACAGCCAAAGGGATTTTAAGTGCATCGCGCCGACAGGAATAAACATCTCTCCGGTAAGAGGAAGGGCAGGGGTGTATGTTTCATGATTAACTTCTTTGGGATAYGTGGGACATTAGCGTCCCACCTGGCCAACATCCGGTGAAATTGCAGAGCGCGAAATTCAAATTAAATTACTATAAATATTAAACTTTCATGAAATCACAAGTGCAATACATCAAAATATAGCTTAACTTGTCGTTAATACAGCCAAGGTGTCAGATTTCAGAAATGCTTTACGGCGAAAGCAAACCATGCGATTATCTGAGGACAGCGTCCAGCACACGCATGCATAACAAATCATTTTCAACCAGGGAGTTGCGACACGAAAGTCAGAAATAACGATATAATATGTGCCTTACCTTTGAAGATTTTCTTGTGTTGGCACTCAAATGTCCCAGTTACATTACAAATGGTCCTTTTGTTCGATAAAGTCCTTTTTTATATCCATAAAAACTCAGTTTAGCTGGCGCGCTTCAGTCAATAATCCACTCTGTTTCTTTCCTTCAAAATGCATACAAAATGAATCCCAAACGTTACCAATAAACTTATCCTAACAAGTCAATCAACGTTTATAATCGAGCCTTAGGTACCCTAATACGCAAATAAACAATACAAATTAAGACTGAGAATCGTTATTGTCTTTACCGGAGATAAACAAAAAGAATGTGCTCTCTCGGCCATGCGCTTGGAAACACTACAGCCAAAATGGGAGCTACTAGAAAAACAACAACTTCTCCCTAATTTTTCCAAAAACCAGCCTGAAACTCTTTCTAAATACTGTTGCCTTCTAGTGGAAGCCKTAGGAACTGCAATTGGGAACAATTTCACCCTATTATAAAAGTGCCAGACATTGAAATCGGTGTTATTCCATTTTTTGGGGGATTTGTTGGTTTGTCCTCTGTTTCTCCTGCCATTTCAGTTCTGTTATAGTCAGACATTATTTTAATTGTTTTTTTAGATACTTTAGAGTTTTCTATCCAAATCTACCAATTATATTCATATCCTAGTTTCTGGGCCTGAGTAGCAGGCAGTTTACTTTGGGCACGCTTTTCATCCAGACGTCAAAATACCGCCCCCTATATACCGCCCCCCCAAAGAAGTTAACAATTGTTTGAAAAATGTAACAATTGTTGGAAAAATTGTGTCATGCACAAAGTAGATGTCCTAACCAACTCGCCAAAACTGTCATTTGTTATCAAGAAATTGTTGGAGTGGTTGAAAAACTAGTTTTAATGACTCCGACCTAAGTGTGTGAACTTCCGACTTCAACGGTACATTACATTTTCAAAAATGCCGGTGTTGTATCAGTATCATCAAAATGAAATATCAAACAGATTTTGCCATTTATTTTTCAAATTGGCAGGCATTATGCATACTCAATCATGAAAATGATACTGCATTATATATTTTTTGAGTTTGAAACTTGTGACCATTTTGGGAAATGGAATTGCAAAGAAATTGATTTATAATTTGCCAATTTGCATTTAGGGTTGAATGTCAGTTTTTTTATTTTTTGGTTGCAATCTATGGATGTTTTTACATTGATTCATGTTGGTCAATGAACAAGTGTGAATAAGGTCTATTGGGGCGATTCCTTTTTTGTTTGTTGCATTTATCATATTTTTGCTGGGGAAAATCATGAGTGCCAATTTTAGGCTCTTTTTAGACCTATTGTATAGGTCTACCCTATGATCTGTGAACCGTACAAATGACGAGTGTCTAGATTTTGAATTACAATTTTTCTCATTCATTCAACGTTAAAAGTATCAATATTAGCATCTCAAAAGTACCCTTTTTGGTTATTGTTAGACATTTTTTGGAACAATATACTCTTCAAGCATGTCAAATGTCCAGTGGCCTCTTGGATAGATATTGGCCTCTTGGATAAGATATTACCCATTTTATACATAGAAATGTACATTTATGTCATTACCCAATCACAGCCCTCCTTTAGGATTGCACATTCAGCAAATCACCAGCAGAGGGAGTTCCCTTTGAATCCATTTCCCCATTCACTGTGTTGGTTGGGCTAATAAAATTGATCATCACTTCAAAATTAGCAGAGAGCCCACTGGAAATGTGATGTAATTGTAGAGTATATTGTTTCAAACAATATGTCTCAAAGTAAACAAAATCTCAAATGTGATGGCTAGTGAATCTGAGACCAGATTTTATGAATGAACAAAACCCCCCACACACATTTCATACAGAATCTCCATGCCTGGTCTCACAATGGCAAAAGGGAAGGGAACATCAGGGGGACTGAATATCGATACATTAGTTATCTCTCCTGTTAGAAGAAGAAACTGAAACAACGGTAGCTAGCCACTGAACACTGAATTCTAACGAGGTGATAATGTTACCTTGCTAGCAAGCTATCTTCGTAATGTTACCTCAGGAAGACAAACTTAACATGAATTCCTGACACCACGCAAAAACATTGTTTATACAGAATGTGACTAATATTGACAGTAAAGTACAATGTTTTCAGAGGTTACAAACTAAAAAAAAATTGTGATTAATTTTTTTAAATAAAAAAAGTATATTTTTAATACATTTAAAATGGGGAGAGTGGGAGAGAACAAAGCCTACCTCGTTCTGAACGAGCTCACGCACGCAGTGCTGATGCCACACACACTCAAAATCAAAAAGGGTACTTTTGAGATTAATGTTGAATAGATTTATTTAGAGTCTAGACATACTCCATATTTTAGAGCAGAGTATAATGACACCAAGATGTTGTTTGTATGGTTCATGCCTCATAATGTATAAAAGGGGTCGTCACGGGAAATGGACCCCTGGCTTTCCAACCCGTACCCGATATGTATAAATACATTTTCAAAAAACGTAGCCTTGCTCCGAATGAACCCGAGGACAGTCAAACCCGTTCCTGAAAAGCCACGTGAAAAAACAGACCCGTGCCCATTCGGTTCCGAGAGACCCATTCTGATCTGAATGTACATTGAAAGCGAAACCTCCGACCAGGCCAGCGCCATCAATAAATCAATATTGGCCAAATGAGCCACAGTTTCGTGTCTTTTAAACATATCCCATTACAAATGAACAGTTCTGTCTGTGCCCTTGAGCAAGGCACTTAACCCTAATTACTCCTGTAAAGATAGGCATTGTATTGTTAGATTATAGGAGTAACTTTGGTAGGTCTAAAAGATTATGCCCCTCAAGTTCAATGGTCAGCGATTGATGGTGCGCCAGTGCGCACTGAGGTCACCGTCTTGGCCGCATCAAACCTGAGTAGCGAGTTGCACAAAGTAGGCCTACATTTGGTCGCGCCAAGTATGTTCTTCTCATTTTTGTCCACTACAATATTCAAACTTGTCCACATGGAGGACATTCCCCTTGTTGGTTTCTTTTCACTATACTCCTTTTTTATTTTTCTGTAGCTTTTATTTTGCATCAGTGAAGAAGGCCTCTATCATCGGCGCAATCAACAGTAGCCTAGGTCAAGGCTCCTCTCGGTCTCTCTCTCTCTTCAGCTGGACCTGGCCGGCCTAAGCTATATGTTTTATTGAGTTTCAATTTTCTGACACACATAATAAGCTGGCACAGTTCTCATCACCTCATACAGTGCATTCAACCAGTTGGTAAATCAATTTTAATTGCACATACCCGAGACTCGTGGCAATTATATTAGACCAGGCCCAGATCTGAGACAAAATGTCCGAATTTAGTACCTGGACCAACTTGGGTCCGGATCGGATCGTTTCTCCAAAATGTTTTGTGATACAAATGTAAAAAGGATGTCAAACATCCTTTCTTCCAAATTAAGTTTCTGTGAGAATTGACAGAACAATCTGAGATACAGAAAAAATGTTCAGACAATTTTTGTTGAGTAAAACAACTGTTATATTTTTTGTTGTGAGGTATTTATATTCTTCAAAATCAAGTGGTATGTATCATTAATTGAAATGACAAGTAGGCTGGCTCATTCCAAGAATAGAGTGCCTTTTGGGTAGGAGATCTGAAAATAAATGTCCTGCTTTGTGGCATTTCGCGAAGGCTCTATGTTATACTAATTACGCTATATGTTTCTGTGCATGTAGATGCAGTATGGTTGTTCTTGTTGGATAGGGCCATTGGATGTCTTTCAGCTATGTTTCTATTGGTGGATTATTGCTAAATATACAAGTTGACAAAACATTTTCCTGTTTCTGAAATGCTACTACTGTGTAGTAGCATTTTGGGGAAGGGTGTGCTCTAGCCCCATCCCTTCCCCAAGGCAGGCTTTAAAAAAAATGGAATCGGACACTAACCACACAATCCATTGGGAAAAGCAGAAAGAACTGACCAGACTGCAAAGTCTTTTAGTGATTCCTCTRATCAACACAAATTAGATAAAAATAAATATATTGTTAGCTACATGGTGACATTCAAACATACATGTTTCAACTGGAATATAGCGAAGAGGATTCGAAACAGAGTTTGATTTAGCCAGAACCTCCGCTACAGCTGATACCAAGAGGGCAGATGCCAAATACGGTGGCTAACTAAGATATCTTTCCTGAAGCCACCCAGCTAGCTAAATTAACTCAAGTTAGCTATCTACTGAAACCCATMTGGTGTATTTAAGCAATAAGGCCCGGGGGGGTGTGGTATATGGCCAATATACCACGGCTAAGGGCTGTTAGGCATGATGCAAAGCCTGGTATATTGGCCATATACCACCAACCCCTGAGGTGCCTTATTGCTATTATAAACTGGTTACCAATGTAATTAGAGCAGGAAAAACTAATGTTTTGTCATCCCTGTGGTATACGGTCTGATATGCCAACCAGCATTCAGGGTTCAAACCACCCAGTTATAATGCTGCCTAGCAAACTACTGTGTTACAGTGGGGGGCATCAMATATTTTTTCTGTTTGCTAACATAGGTAGGTAGCTAGCTAAGTTGGCTGAACAACTACAGGTAGCCACATTAATGACAAAAAATAGAAGCGGTTTTACAATCTGAGATCTATTGGAAAACCTATTCTCTTTTTAGTAGTAAATATGGCTAATATACAGCAAGTTACAACCAGCCACTAAAAGCTAGGTTTACCAGCAACCCTTAGCACATGACTGGAGTTGGCTAGCTAATTAGCCAGGCACCTGCTAACTTGCTATGCACCACGCCTCACATTTGCAAACGTGTAACATCAGCAACTGTAAATAAATTTACTATGTAACAATTGACAAGGGTTGACATTGGTTATGATTATGACCGTGGGTGCATTTAAATGGGATTCCCAACAGAGGTAAATAACAATTATTGGCTAATGGTGAGGAGAAACAATACAA
The DNA here is from genome assembly GCF_002910315.2 of Salvelinus sp. IW2-2015. Classification (NCBI taxonomy): domain Eukaryota; kingdom Metazoa; phylum Chordata; class Actinopteri; order Salmoniformes; family Salmonidae; genus Salvelinus; species Salvelinus sp. IW2-2015. Next base: position 39,994,099 of record NC_036857.1, on the reverse strand, counting down.
CAATTTACTGTTATATATATATATATATCTCTCTAAAACTGATAAACTGGTTTTACTAAAGAAATATTTGCCTAATCATGCCTGATATACATGGCAGTAGCTAGAATTTACCTTTTTTGTCTTACAGACAATACCGTGTGGGCTTCCTTCTGGAGTGGATTCTAGATGGAGAGAAACAGAATTCCTTTGCCTGCGTGTGTCATTGTAGCAGATCTGTATCCCATGAACTATATCCGCTCGATGGATTCGACGTTATGCTGATTCGACGTTATGCTGGATTTAGTTCTGATTTTTGGTTATGGATATTCTAGATAATTTACTGATTTAATTAATTGATCAAATTTAATTAATTTGGTTATCCTATTAATTTGGTTGTCCTATTACAAATAAGTAATTCAAGGTTTTATTTAGACTAAATAAGTTGGAAAATGAAGAAGTTAACAGATAAAATATAGAGGCAGAGTATAAAGGGACACACCACAGTTATTGAGGTGAGAATCTCTACACGTGGGAACTGAGGGAACAAAACATTAAGAACACCTTCCAATGTCACTGGCAGGCCAAAAAGATCATCAAGGACATCAAATCAAACTTTATTTGTCACATGCGCCGAATACAACAAGTGTAGACCTTACCGTGAAATGCTTACTTACCAGCCCTTAGCCAACAGTGCAGTTCAAGAAGAGTTAAGAAAATATTTACCAAATAAACTAAAGTAATAAAAAAATAAAAAAGTAACAATATAACAATAACGAGGCTACATACAGGGGGTACAGGTACTGAGTCAGTGTGTGGGGGTACAGAGGTAATTTGTACATGTAGGTATGGGTGAAGTGACTATGCATACATAATAAACAGCGAGTAGCAGCAGTGTACAAAACAAATGGAGGGGAGGAGGGTCAATGTAATAGTCCGATGGCCATTTGATTAATTGTTCAGCAGTCTTATGGCTTGGAGGTAGAAGCTGTTAAGGAGCCTTTTGGTCCTAGACTTGGCGCATAGAAAAGTCTATGACTTGGGTGACTGGAGTCTCTGACAATTTTATGGGCTTTCCTCTGACACCGCCTATTATCTAGGTCCTGGATTGCAGGAAGCTTGGCCCCAGGGATGTACTGGGCCGTACGCACTACCCTCTGTAGCACCTTACGGTCAGATGCCGAGCAGTTGCCATACCAGGCGGTGATGCAACCGGTCAAGATGCTCTCGATAGTGCAGCTGTAGAACTTTTTGAGGATCTGGGGACCCATGCCACGACTGTCTTGGTGTGTTTCGACCATGATAGATCGTTGGTGATCTAAACTCGACCAGCTCCACTTCAGCCCTGTCGATGGTAATGGGGGCCTGTTCGGCCCTCCTTTTTCTATAGTCAACGATCAGCTCCTTTATCTTGCTCACATTGAGGGAGAGGTTGTTGTCCTGGCACCACACTGCTAGTTCCCTAACCTCTTCCCTATAGGCTGTCTTATCGTTGTCGGTGATCAGGCCTATCACTGTTGTGTCGTCAGCAAACTTAATGATGGTTTTGGCGTCGTTCTTGGCCACGCAGTCATAGGTGAACAAGGAGTACAGGAGGGGACTAAGCATACACCCCTGAGGGGCCCCGGTGTTGAGGATCAGCATGGCAGATGTGTTGTTGCCTACCTTTACTATCTGTGGGTGGCCCGTTAGTCTCAGGGTTCTTAGTTTACTGATGAGCTTTGTGAGCACTATGGTGTAGTGTAGTAGATTACAGCTGAGCCGTAGTCAATGAATAGCATTCTCATATAGGTGTTCCTTTTGTCCAGGTGGGAAAGGGCAGAGTGGAGTGTGATTGAGATTGCTTGATTTGTTGGGGTAGTATGCAAATTGGAGTAGGTCTGGGGTTTCCGGGATGATGCTGTTGATGTGAGCCATGACCAGCCTTTCAAAGCACTAAATGGCTACCGACGTGAGTGCCACGGGGCGGTAGTCATTTAGGCAAGTTACCTTCGCTTTCTTGGGCACAGGGACTATGGTGGTCTGCTTGAAACATGTAGGTATTACAGACTTGGTCAGGGAGAGGTTGAAAATGTCAGTGAAGACACTTGCCAGTTGGTCCGCGCATGCTCTGAGTACACGTCCTGGTAATCTGTCTGGCCCAGTGGCCTTGTGAATGTTGACCTGTTTTTAAGGTCTTGCTCACATCGGCTACGAAGAGCGTGATCATACAGTCGTCCGGAACAGCTGGTGCTCTCATGCATGCTTCAGTGTTGCTTTCCTCGAAGCGATAATAAAAGGCATTTAGCTCGTCTGGTAGGCTCGCGTCACTGGACAGCTCATGGCTGGGTTTCCCTTTGTAGTCCGTAATAGTTTGCAAGCCCTGCCTCATTCGAGCATCAGAGCCGGTGTGGTAGGATTCAATATTAGTCCTGTATTGACGCTTTGCCTGTGTGATGGTTCGTCTGAGGGCATAGCGGGATTTCTTAGAAGTGTCTGGATTAGTGTCCCGCTCCTTGAAAGCTGCAACTCTAGCCTTTAGTTGGTGCGGATGTTGCCTGTAATCCATGGCTTCTGGTTGGGATATGTATGTACATTCACTGTGGGGACGACATCGTCGATGCACTTATTGATGAAGCCGTTGACTGATGTTGTATACTCCTCAATGCCATTGGACGAATCCCGGAACATATTCCAGTCTGTGCTAGCAAAACAGTCCTGTAGAGTAGCATCCGCGTCATCTGACCACTTTCGTATTAAGCGAGTCACTGGTACTCACTGCCTTTAGTTATTGCTTGTTAGCAGCAATCGGGAGGATAGAATTATGGTCAGATTTGCCAAATGGAGGGCGAGGGAGAGCTATGTATGCATCTGTGTGTGGAGTAAAGGTGGTCTAGTTTTCTTTTCTATGGTTACACATAGATCGACACACACATTGCTATATGTGTGGTGTACTATACAGCCAAATAAATGTCAATGCACTTACTTGCTAACTTTGCTTGAGTTATCAGCTGACAGATGCCGGGAGCTGACACTGTCGTAGTCAAACGACATCAGGAGGGCTAGCTCGGAACATCTGAAAAATGGATTTTAAATCACTAATTTTAGCATTAAAAGACTCCGATTAAACACGGCCGATAATTTCAGGTCCAGTACCATCGTTGGGTCGTTGGTGTGAGATTCAGCAGGCTACTGGCATTACACATTTGGCTAAAATATTACTATATCTCTTCTGGAGTCACTTTATTTTATAGATAACTTTGACACCTTCTGGAAACAGAAGATACACTACAGGAATGACGGAGTCCATCCAAATCATCTTGGCTGTTGGACTCTGTCCACGCATTTCAAGGCTACGTTAAAACAATGACTTATCAATGACCCAAGACCAGCTCAGTTAATCCCGACCATTGTGACAATGAGTCGTCATAATGCTGCATCAAATGTACATTATCCTAGGGGCGTTGGCAAACACAATGTAAGTAACTTCATTTATGTCCCCCTAATTGCCCTGATACCTTTGTTAATCCTACAGCTATTGTATGCAGTAATCATGAGCCTATGAACCAGAGTTACACTGCACTTTGTGCAGGGTGAGCTGCATAATCAGCTCCAATATAAATAACATGAGCAAGTCTACTTCTGATAAGCTTCCCAGTAAAGCATAAAAAATAATCAAGCAACCCGGAAAAGTGCTAGAAATAGCCCATATTAACATATGCAGCTAGAGAAACAAGGTCCATGAAGTCAATAACTTGCTTGTAACAGATGACATTCATATTCTGACTCTCTGAAACTCACTTAGATAATACTTTTGATGATACAGTGGTAGCAATACATGGTTATAACATCTACCAAAAAGACAGAAACGGGGGCAGTGTTGCGGTCTATATTCAGAACCACATTCCTGTAAAGCTTAGAAGATCTAATGTTAAATACTGTTGAAGTAATATGGCTACAGGTTCATCTGCCTCGCCTAAAGCCCATTCTGGTGGGAAGCTGCTATAGACCACCAAGTGCTAAGTCAGTATCTGGATAATATGTGTGAAATGCTTTATAATGTATGTGATATCAACAGAGAAGTATATTTTCTGGGCGATTTAAATACTGACTGGCTTTCATCAAGCTGCCCACTCAAGAAAAAACMTCAAACTGTAACCAGTACCTGCAACCTGGTTCAGGTTGTCAGTCAACCTACCAGGGTAGTTACAAACAGCACAGGAATGAAATCATCATGTATTGATCACATCTTTACTAATGCTGGAGAAGCTTGCTTTAAAGCAGTATCCAAATCCATAGGATGTAGTGATCACAGTATAATAGCCATATCTAGGYAAAGTTCAAAAGGCTGGGCCTAATARAGTGTATAAGAGGTCATACAATAAGTTTTGTAGTGATTCATATGTTGTTGATGTAAAGAATATTTGTTGGTGTGTAATGAAGAGCAACCAGACGCTGCACTTGACACATTTATGAAACTGCTTATTCCAGTTACTAATAAGCASCCATTAAGAAAATGACTGTAAAAACTGTTAAATCCCCTTGGATTGATGAGGAATTGAAKATTTGTATGGATGAGGCAAAAGGTCTGGCAGCCCAACTGATTGGCAAACGTACTGCAAATTAATAAATCATGTTACTAAACTAAATAAAAACAAACTATGCTCAAACACGTTAAATAACATTTAGGGGAAAAAGCCATCTCGGCTCCATTCATTGAATCAGAGGGCTCATTCATCACAAAGCCCACTGATATTGCAAACTATTTTAATGACTTTTTCATTGGCAAGATAATCAAACTTTGGGATGACATGCCAGCAACAAACGCTGACACTACAAGTATATCTGACCAAATTATGAAAGACYCATTGTACTTTTGAATTCCGTAAAGTCAGTGTGGAAGAGATGAAAAATGATTGTTGTCTATCAACAATGACAAGCCACTGGGGTCTGACAATCTGGATGGGAAATGACTGAGGATAATAGSAGARGATATTGCCACTCCCATTTACCACATCTTCAATTTAAGCCAACTAGAAAGTGTGTGCCCTCAGGCCTGGAGGGAAGTTATTCCYCTACCCAAGAATAGTAAAGCCCCCTTTTTACTGTCTCAAATAGCCAACCAATCAGCCTGTTACCAACCCTTAGTAAACTTCTGGAAAAAATWGTTTGACAAGATACAATGTTATTTCACAGTAAACAAATTGACAACAGAATTTCAGCACACTTATAGGGAAGGACACTCAAGCACGGCACTTACACATGGCTGATAATTGGCTGAGAGAAAGTGATGATACAATTATTGTGGGGGCTGTCTTGTTAGTTTTTAGTGCAGCTGTTGACATTATCGATCATAGTCTGCTGCTGAAAAAACGTATGTGTTATGGCCTGTTACCCCCTGCTATAATGTGGATAAAGAGTTACTTGTCTAACAGAACACAGAGGGTGTTCTTTAATGGAAGCCTCTCAAACATAATCCAGGTAGAATCAGTAATTCCTCAGGAAGGCCTGTGTGTCTATGTATGCGGATGACTCAACACTATACACGTCAGCTACTACAGAGACTGAAATGACTGCAACACTTAACAAAGAGCTGCAGTTAGTTTCGGAATGGGTAGCAAGGAATAAGCTGGTCCTAAATATTTCCAAAATTTAAAGCATTATATATAATTCACTAAACACTAAAACCTAATCTACGTCTCATAATGAATGTGGAAATTGAGCAAGTTGAGGAGACTAAACTGCTTGGTGTAACCCTGGATTGTAAACGGTTATGGTCAAAACATATTGATACAACASTAGCTAAGATGAGAAGTCTGTCCATAATATAGCGCTGCTTCTTAACAACACTATCAACAAGGCAGGTCCTACAGGCCTTCATTTTGTTGCAGCTAGACTACTGTTCAGTCGTGTGGTCAGGTGCCACAAAGAGGGACTTTAGGAYAATTGCAATTGGCTCAGAACAGGGCAGCACGACTGGCCCTTAAAAGTACACGGAGCGCTAACATTAATGATATGCATGTCAATCTCTCATSGCTCAAAGTGGAAGAGAGATTGACTTCCTCATTACTTGTTTTTGTAAGAGGTGTTGACAAGCTGAATGTACCGAGCTGTCTGTTTAAATACTAGCACACAGCTCGGACACCCATGCATATCCCACAAGACATGCCACCAGAGGTCTCTTCACAGTCCCCAACTCCAGAACAGACTATGGGAGGTGCACAGTACTACATAGAGCCATGACTACATGGAACTCTATTCCACATCAGGTAACTGATGCAAGCAGTAGAATCAGATTTTAAAAAACAGGTAAATATACACCTTATGGAACAACGGGGACTGTGAAGAGACACACACAAAGGTACAGACCCATTCATACGCACACGTTGTGATATTGTCGTATGATGGTATTAAACAGTCTCTGTTGTGGATATGTGCTGGTTTAGGGATGTTGTATAATGTACTGTTTTATCTTTAGCTCATTCAGTACAAACATAGTTCACTGTTTTTATATGGAATGTGGGTGTTTTGGTGTGTTTGGACCCCATGCCTGCCTTGGCAGCAGCTAATGGGGATCRCTAATACATACAAATACAAATTGTTTTCCTCTTTGATGTTGAGTTTACTATTGCAACCTTTTGAAGGCGATTTATTTTATAATTCAAATCTACTCTATAGGTTAGTTGCTGAGGGTCGACTTTTTCTGTTTGCTCTGCGAGAGATCAAGCGGAAAACGGGCGCTATCGTAAATTAAATTAGAATGACATTTTTCTGCTGTTGACGTTGATAGCCGTAAATTGTTGCTACGGATGAAAGGGTGGCTGGCCCAGCGGCCACGACAGTTTGATATTTCAGTTACACAAATTACGTTACGGGAGTCTGGCTTTAAGGGAGTTTAGGCGACATCAAATTTTGTTCAAAGTCAGCGGATCAATAAGGACACATGAACATGTAAGTAACGTTTTATCCRGAATCAAAAGAATGTCAACACATCATAGTGTATTGCAAAGGCCACATTTGAAAAGGGCAACACAAGTACGTACTTGCCAAGTACTTTGTTTGTGTAGTATTTTATATTGCAAGTTCAAGAGATGAAACTCTGGGAGAGGTTGTAGTTGCTGAGGCACGTGTGTTTGTCTAATTGATGAGCAGGAGTGTGGGTGGCCGCTTATCTGCTGACCGGCCACGTTTATTTATTGAATTGTGTCCATCTCATGCCAACAATGAAGCCTCTGCCGCTCCCTCTCCCAACAGAACAATAGCAACACACACACACCAAGCGGTAGAACCCTCTAGACTGGTCATGGTGCAGTTGTAGCCTTTAAAAAAAAAAAAATTCTAATAGGTTGTTTACTGACTGCTCATTGTACTTCAGGCCAATGCAGCTCTCCAGGGTGCTGCATCCACGKCAATGTATTCAGTTAAAAGCAATGTGCCGGACAGGTATGCCGGTGGATCGTTCTAGATATTAGCAGAGGACATTTGTCCTCCCCCCCCAACTTGTCTTTCAGCCTGTGCTAGGGAGTTATGTCTGAGCAGCAGTTGTCAAATGAGCTCATATTGCATGSCTAGCCATGTGCTCTGACATGCTTTCTGATTTTTCATTTGTCAGATCATTTTAGGTACATAGATMACCAAGTATTAACTAGATGTACATTTTCTATTTTTAGAAAAATGTTAGGACTTGCTTTAGCTCTTTTTAAAAGTATTTTTGTGACAGAATATAGTCTTAAGTTAAATAATTGTTCTGATTTACGTTGATAAACTACTATATCAAACTCAACTTMGTATTGTGGGGCAGGTAGATCACACATTTCATCAGAAATAACTACACTCAGACTACACTTTTATACACTCGCCTACTGATATACCACAGTAGGTGAAACCTGTAATTATAGAGTACAGAAGACCCTTGGTATTGATTAAGTACAGAAGGCATTGATGATGTTTTAAAGGGAAGTTTCTACTTCATATTCACCATCTCCAGCACCACCCCAACATCAACATACAGTATGTGAAAATGGCGCATATTTTTTGTGTGAAAAAGATAGGATGATAAGTGTTTCCAATGACATTGTCAACCAATTAAGAGGCAATTGATTGTGTGTTGTAGTGGGCACACATAATGTACTTTTTCACTTAAGTTTCCATGTACCGATTTAATTTTTTTTTAAGTTCAATGTGTTTTCAATTCTATCGATTTTTGTCACAAACTGTTGCATTTAAATAGTAAATGTGCCTACTCTGATCTTGGCATGTGTGCTCTAGCCAACAGCTTGCAGATACAGTGCGGGTAGGCTAGTCTACATGAGAATATTTGTAAATGGCAGTCAAGCATCGATCATCAGAATAAGACCCTCGATATTTATTGGAAATGAGCYTCAAGATCACCGTGCATTTTCACCACCATGTAAAGTTCATAAATTATTTAATGTATAGCCTAATAAACTGCATGGTTTCCCGAGTCGTCGTAGTGGGAGGACCACATGRCATATCATCGCGTAACTCCAAGTTTACTTCGATATGATGGTTATTATACACTACATGGCCAAAAGTATGTGGACACCTTCTCGTCGAATATCTCATTCCAGAATCATGGGATTTAATATGGAGTTCCCCCTTTTGATGATTTAACAGCCTCCACTCTTCTGTGAAGGCTTTTTCWWGTAGATGTTGGAATATTGCTGCYCTGATGTTGGGCMATTAGGCCTGGCTCGCAGTCGGCATTCCAATTCAAGGTGTTCGATAGTTGAGGTCAGGGCTCTGTGCAGGCCAGTCAAGTTCTTCCACACCGATCTCGATAAGCCATTTCTGTATGGACCTCGCTTCGTGCATGGGGGAATTTTCATGCTGAAACAGGAAAGAGCCTTCCCCAAACTGTTGCTACAAAGCTGGAAACACAGAATCGTCTAGAATGTCATGTTGTAGCGTTAAGATTTCCCTTCACTGGAACTATGGGCCTAACCCGAACCATGAACAACAGCCCCAGACCATTATTCCTCCTCCACCAAATTTTTCAGTTGGTCCTATGCTTTGGGGCAGGTAGCGTAATCCTGGCATCATTTTACTTTCTTTACTTTCAGGTCCACATGGAAGGGGTGGTATGGGGGAGGGTTTTCTCTGTTCACCGGGAGTGGTGCGGGAGGGAAGATAGAAAAGCATCCTCTATTGACAAGCAACCTTGGATGTATGGGGGGTAGAATAGATGGGGTGGGGACTGACAACCAACCTGTGTTGGTTGGAAGGGCTGGGAAACATGGTTTCGGGGTGGTGGACAGAGACATGGGGGGCTGGGGGTAATAGGATGGGGAGTTTGGAGTGTTGGCCCCCTTGTTTTATTTTTATAAATAATTGTACATACCATTTTTACTCTTACAAAATCCTGTTTTGGTGTGATCATCTCTCTGTATGCATTTCTTAGTTTTGTTTTTCTTTTAAGTGGCAGCCCACTGTTATAAGAACTGAAGATATGCATTGTAATTTATATTGTACCTGTAAAACCCCCAACGAACAATGACAACTCCCAAAATAATATCTTCTACCAATWTAGCGATACAGATGTTTRAGTAACCGCATTAACACATTTTCCCCCAACTATTTACAAACTTAAATTTGGACCACTTTCACGGCAGATGAGACAAACGCTTAGGATGACATCTTGTTCTACTTCTTTGCTATTTAAATCTGGAATCATAACATAATTATCATCTACTAATCAAAAGTTTAAGGCTGACCCCAATTAGTTGACTGGTCGATTGTTTGGTCAATAGGCGTTTGGTTGACCGATATTTGTATATATTTTTTTTTAGTCGAGCAGTAGCAAATATATATACAGTACCTGTCAAAAGTTTGGACACACCTACAAGGTCGAGGGTTTTTCTTTGTTTACTATTTTCTACATTGTAGAATAGTAGTGAAGACATCAACTATGAAATAACACATGGAATCATGTAGTAACCAAAAGTGTTAAACAAATAAAAATATATTTTCTATTCAAAGTAGCCACCCTTTGCCTTGATGACAGCTTTGCACATGCTTGACATTCTCTCAACCAGCTTCAAGAGGAATGCTTTTCCAACAGTGTTGAAGGAGTTCCCACGTAGGCTGAGCACTTGTTGGCTGCTTTTTCTTCACTCTGCGGTCCAAATCATACCAAAGCCAGGTCATCTGATGCAGCACTCTGTCACGCTCCTTGGTCAAATAGCCCTTACACAGCCTGGAGGTGTGTTCTGGATCATTGTCCTGCTGAAAAACAAATGATAGCCCCACTAAGCGCAAACGAGATGGGATGGCGTATCGCTGCAGAATGCTGTGGTAGCCATGCTGGTTAAGTGTGCCTTGAATTCTAAATAGATCACTGGCAGTATCACCAGCAAAGCACCATCACACCACCACCTCCATGCTTCACGGTGGGAACCACACATGCGGAGGTCATCCGTTCACACATTCTGCATCTCACAAAGACAAGGCGGTTGGAACCAAGAATCTCTCATTTGGATTTCCACCAGTCTACTGTCCATTGCTCGTTTTTCTTGGCCCAAGCAAGTCTCTTCTTACTGGTGTCCTTTAGTAGTGGTTTCTTTGCAGCAATTTGACCATGAAGGCCTGATTTCACACAGTCTCCTCTGAACAGTTGATGCATCTGTTACTTAAACTCTGAAGCATTTATTTGCGCTGAAATATGAGGCTGGTAATTCTAATGAACTTATCCTCTGCAGCAGAGGTAACTCTGGGTCTTCCTTTCCTGTTGTGGTCCTTATGAGAGCCAGTTTCATCATAGCGCTTGATGGTGTTTGCGACTGCACTTGAAGAAACTTTCAAAATTCTTGACATTTTCTGCATTGACTGACCTTCATGTCTTAAAGTAATYATGGACTGTCGTTTCTCTTTGCTTATTTTGAGCTGTTCTTGCCATAATATGGACGTGGTCTAGGGCRATCTTCTGTATACCACCCCTACCTTGTCACAACACAACTGATGGTTGGTTACTACATGATTCCATATGTGTTATTTCATCTTCACTATTATTCTACAATGTAGATAATAGTAAAAATAAAGAAAAAGCCTTAAATGAATAGGTGTTCTAAAACTTGTGACCGGTAGTGTTTATCTGGCCAAATTAGGAAAGACATGAAGTGTAATTTTGAATTTTAAATTTATTTTTAATTTCACCTTTATTTAACCAGGTAGGCTAGTTGAGAACAAGTTCTCATTTACAACTGCGACCTGGCCAAGATAAAGAAAAGCAGTGTGACCCATACAACAACACAGAGTTACACATGGAATAAACAATAAACAAGTCAATGACACAGTAGAAAAAAGAAAGTCTATATACAGTGTGTGCAAAAGGCATGAGGAGGTAGGCAATAAATAGGCCATAGTAGCGAAGAATTACAGTTTAGCAGATTAAGCCTGGAGTGATAAATGAGCAGATGATGATGTGCAAGTAGAGATACTGGTGTGCAAAAGAGCAGAAAAGTAAATAAAAACAGTATTGGGATGAGGTACGTAGATTAGGTGGGCTATTTACAGATGGACTATGTACAGCTGCAGGGATCGGTTAGCTGCTCAGATAGCTGATGTTTAAAGTTTGTGAGGGAAATATAAGTCTCCAGCTTCAGCGATTTATTTTTTATTATTATTTTATTTTTTGCAATTCGTTACAGTCACTGGCAGCAGAGAACTGGAAGGAAAGGCGGCCAAATGAGGTGTTGGCTTTTGGGATGGTCAGTGAGATATACCTGCTGGACCGTGTSCTACGTGTGGGTGTTATTGTGACCAGTGAACTAAGGCGGAGCTTTACCTAGCATAGACGTTTAGATGACCTGGAGCCAGTGGTTCTGGCGACTAATATGTAGCGATGGCCAGCCGACTAGAGCATGCAGGTCGCAGTGGTGGGTGGTATAAGGTGATTTGGTAACAAAACGGATGGCACTGTGACAGACTGCATCCAGTTTGATGAGTAGAGTATTGGAAGCTATTTTGTAGATGACATCGAAGTCGAGGATCGTCAGGATAGTCAGTTTGACTAGGGTAAGTTTGGCGGCGTGAGTGAAGGAGGCTTTGTTGCGAAATAGGAAGCCGATTCTAGATTTAACTTTGGATTGGAGATGCTTAAGGTGAGTCTGGAAGGAGAGTTTACAGTCTAGCCAGACACCTATGTATTTATAGTTGTCCACATATTCTAGTCCAGAACCGTCCAGGGTGGTGATGCTAGTCGGGCGGGCGGGTGCGGGCAGCGAACGGTTGAAAAGCATGCATTTGGTTTTACTAGCGTTTAAGAGCAGTTGGAGGCCACGGAAGGAGTGTTGTATGGCATTGAAGCTTGTTTGGGAGGTTAGTTAGCACAGTGTCCAAGGAAGGGCCAGAAGTATATAGAATGGTGTCGTCTGCGTAGAGGTGGATCAGGGAATCGCCCGCAGCAAGAGCGACATCATTGATATATACAGAGAAAAGAGTCGGCCCGAGAATTGAACCCTGTGGTACCCCCATAGAGACTGCGGTCCGGATAACATGCCCTCCGATTATTCCGTAAAGTGATTCTGGAAGAGGTGAAAGACAATTTTTTTTATTAACAATGACATGCCACTGGGGTCTGACAACTTGAATGGAAAATTACTGAGGATATTAGCGGACGATATTTCCAATCCTATTTCCCATATCTTCAATTCAAGCCTTCTAGAAAATCGTGCCCTCAGGCTTGGAGGGAAGCAAATGTCAAAAATGGTGTTTGATCAGATACAATGCTATTTTACACTTTACAAAAATTTACGAGACATTCAGTACCCTTATAGGCAAGGACAGCACTTACACAAATGTCTGATTGGCTGAAAAAACTAATCATAAAACAATTGTGGGGGCTGTTTTTGTTAGACTTCAGTGTGGTTTTTGACATTATCAATCATCGTTTGCTGCTGGAAAAACTGATGTGTTATGGCTTTCTGACCATAATTCTCTCCTTCTGATTCCTGTGACTCGCTCAATACGGAAGTTGTCAGATGATGCGGATGCTACGTTACAGGACTGTTTTGCAAGCACAGACTGGAATTTGTTCCGGGATTCATCCAATTGCATTGAGGAGTATACCACCTCAGTCACCGGCTTCATCAATAAGCGCACCGACAACGTCATCCTCACAGTGATCGTGCGTACATATCCCAACCAGAGGCCATGGTTTACAGGCAACATCCGCACCGAGTTAAAGGCTAGAGCTGCCGCTTTCAAGGAGCGGGACACTAATCCAGATGCTTATAAGAAATCCCGCTATGCCCTCAGACGAACCATCACACAGGCAAAGCCTCAATACAGAACTAAGATTGAATCCTCCTACACCGGCTATGACACTCGTCGGATGTGGTAGGCCTTGCAAACGATTACGNTGCCCTCCGATTATTCCGTAAAGTGAGTGTGGAAGAGGTGAAAGACAATTTTTTTATTAACAATGACATTCCACTGGGGTCTGACAACTTGAATGGAAAATTACTGAGGATAATAGTGGACGATATTTCCAATCCTATTTCCCATATCTTCAATTTAAGCCTTCTAGAAAATCGTGCCCTCAGGCTTGGAGGGAAGCAAATGTCAAAAATGGTGTTTGATCAGATACAATGCTATTTTACACTTTACAAAAATTTACGAGACATTCAGCAACCTTATAGGCAAGGACAGCACTTACACAAATGTCTGATTGGCTGAAAAAACTAATCATAAAACAATTGTGGGGGCTGTTTTTGTTAGACTTCAGTGTGTATTTTGACATTATCAATCATCGTTTGCTGCTGGAAAAACTGATGTGTTATGGCTTTCTGACCATAATTCTCTCCTTCTGATTCCTGTGACTCGCTCAATACGGAAGTTGTCAGATGATGCGGATGCTACGTTACAGGACTGTTTTGCAAGCACAGACTGGAATTTGTTCCGGGATTCATCCAATTGCATTGAGGAGTATACCACCTCAGTCACCGGCTTCATCAATAAGCGCACCGACAACGTCATCCTCACAGTGATCGTGCGTACATATCCCAACCAGAGGCCATGGTTTACAGGCAACATCCGCACCGAGTTAAAGGCTAGAGCTGCCGCTTTCAAGGAGCGGGACACTAATCCAGATGCTTATAAGAAATCCCGCTATGCCCTCAGACGAACCATCACACAGGCAAAGCCTCAATACAGAACTAAGATTGAATCCTCCTACACCGGCTATGACACTCGTCGGATGTGGTAGGCCTTGCAAACGATTACGGACTACAAAGGGAAACCCAGCCGCGAGCCTACCAGATGAGCTAAATGCCTTTTTATTATCGCTTCGAGGCAAGCAACACTGAAGCATGCATGAGAGCACCAGCTGTTCTGGACGACTGTGTGATCATGCTCTCCGTAGAGCCAGACCCCATTTCGTGGTATCCAATTGGTAGTTAGTTTTGTCCCATCGCTGCAACTCCTGTACGGATTCCGAGGCGAAGGTTGAGAGCCGTACGTCCTCTGAAACGCAACCCAGCCAAGCCTCACTGCTTCTTGACACAACGCCCGCTTAACCCAAAAAAAGGTTCTGGCTCTATTGTCATTAAAGATCCATGAGCACGTATTTCAAGAGTAAGGGTGAGAACCCTGGTGTCCTGGCTTAAATTCCCAACTTGCCACTCATCATGGCCATTTTTACATTTGAGTCATATAGCAGATGCTCTTTGCAACTTAGTTAGTGCATAATCATCTTCAGCTTCCAGTTGGGTCATTCAGCCCCTCTTTTCCCCCTGCAGATATTGCCTAAGTTGTTYCTATAAATGAGTGTCAGTGTCAACGCATGGTCAAATATGCTTGAAACAAATAAATCGTTGATTACTATCCATCATTCTCTCTCAGGCGATGAGTGATGGAGCCGGGTTCGGTGGTCCGTGCCGTGTTTGAGTTCCTYCCCAGCGTCTCTGAGGAGCTGCCCCTCTTCACTGGCGACGTCATCGAGGTGCTCAACGTGGTGGATGAGTTCTGGTTGCTCGGAAACAAGGATGGAGTCACAGGTGGGGGTCAGGGTTTGAAATTAGAGGTCACAAATGTTCTCTGCCCAGATTAAAGAATCACGTCACTGATCTCTCCTTTTCTCCTCTGACTTATTGTCTCTTCTTTCTCATCTCAGTTTTTTGCTCCATCTCCCTCCAGGCCAGTTTCCCAGCACTTTTGTGGAAGCAGTCACCATCCCCAGCACCAAACCAGAGGATAAACTGTATGTGTGTATCAATGACTTCAGTACTGCAGAGCCAGGGAGCCTACCCCTGCAGAGAGGTATGTGCAAGCACACACACACCTCTTTACTAGTACATAAATAGATGGTCACTTCAAAAAGGGGAGAAAAGGGTGGTCTCCAATTAATCAAATGTTTGGGTGTGTGGGTCTTAAAATGCGAGCAAGAATTGTGCTCTTGAAAAATAATCCCCTCAGAAAGATGACAGAGGCGGACACAATGTGGACGCAGATAGCTAGGCTAATTATAGCCATAGCGAGTCAGTGGTTATGTGCTTGTAACGCGAACGTTAGCTGTAATGGCGCATGCAAACTACTTACTTGAGAAATACATTAATTGAAAATGTCCTCCTCGAGCTCCATCTAGCTAGCTGACAATTTTGTGTCTGGTGGGGATGTTTACACCAGAGCACAAACGGATAAGGCTCTGGATGGGTTTCCTACGCATCCCATTTCTGCCAAATTATGGAACCCAACCGATTCTAGTAWTGTGTGCAGACATGTCAGAACATTGTAAATGTGGGAGGCAACCCGTCGGCCTATAGAGACGACTATATTACTGAATGAATGAGCTCAACTGAACCGTAGGATCTCACGTGAAAGAACAGGGATGCAGTATTATTGACAACCAGTGAACAGTCCGGAAAACAATACCATTTCTGAATGCTGGTAGTTAACTTCTCTGGCGCAGGCGTTCCYRTAGCGACCCACCTCGACAACATCRGGTGAAATTGCAGAACGCCAAATTCAAAATACAGAAATACTCATAATAAACATTCGTAAAAGATACAAGTGTTATACATCGGCTTAAAGATGAACTTCTTGTTAATCCAGCCGCTTTGTCAGATTTCAAAAAGGCTTTACGGCGAAAGCATACAACATTTTCAGGCCAGGTAGAGGAGTCACGAAAGTCAGAAATAGCGATATAATTAATCACTTACCTTTGATCTTCATCTGGTTGCAGTCACAAGAGTRCCTGTTACACAATAAATGTTTGTTTTGTTCGATAAAGTCCCTCTTTATTTCCCAATAACTCTGTTTTGTTGGCGCGTTTTTCAGTAATCCACTGGCTCAATGGCGGTCACAGCATGCAGACGAATACATCCTAATAGTACCGGTAAAGTTTGTCGAAACATGTCAAACGATGTTTATAATTAATCCTCAGGTTGTTTGTTGTCTAAATAATCTATAATATTTCAACCGGACAATAGCATATTCAATAGAAAGGGAAAAGAATGACAGGCCGCTCAATCGGTCACAGCGCCTCAAACCAGCTCTGGTTCATTCTACAGTCCACTTACGAAATGGTCTCATTCTTCCTCTTTTTCAGAAAACAAGCCTGAAACATTGTCTAAAACTGACATCTAGTGGAAGCCATAGAAACTGCAATCTGGGTCCTACCCCATTACATACTGTACTGGCATTCCATTGAAAACTACACATCAAGAAATATCCCACTTCCTGGATGGATTTTCCTCAGGTTTTCGCCTGCCATATCAGTTCTGTTATACTCACAGACATTATTTTAACAGTTTTGGAAACTTTTGAATTTTCAATCTATTCTATATATGCATATCTAGCTTCTGGGCCTGAGTAACAGGCAATTTCTTTGGGAACGCTTCTCATCCAGATGTCGAAATACTGCCCCCAACCAAACAAGTTAACTACTTCTGAGTCTGTAAACAAACTGAAAGGTGCATCCTGCCACCTGGAGGGTGTTGTCTTTATTCCTGTTCAGACAAGGTTGGTGATTTACTGCCAGGAATTTAGGAATGTTTGTTCAGAGTATAATTAATTGGTCTTAATTTCTCCTGAGTCCTGATGATCTGGATATGATTGTGATCTTTCCTTAACCCTTAGTAAGTCCCACCCAGTTGACTACTTCTAATTGGTGAAAGTCCTCAATGGTGCTACAGATGCTGYTTCAATACCCGTGCCGGCCTCGACTGGGAGACCCATGAGATGACTGTAGGTTTTTGGTTTCTCTCCCTCTAAAAACAGAAATAAAATATTCTAAATAACAAACTGGCTTTATTTACAAATTAGTAACAATGTCTCACCCCATGTTCAAAAATMGCCTTTTTCCTCACTCATTTTACGTTATCTGAAAACGAAATAATCTCCAAAATATATATTTTTTAAACAAAGCAATTTATTATTATTAATTTAGAATTATATAAAAGACCCGTGGACATTCTCACAGATATATTATTAACCCTGTTATTAGCAGGACAATATATMTTGGTRATGCCTCCCGAGTGGCGCACAATGTCATTGCCTTGCAGTTCTCCAGCTSTATCCACTGTAAAAGCGGCGGGCGCAAAAGGTTCAATGCAAGGGGCATTGGGGTGGGCCCGCAGAGCCGTGCACAGAAGACYGACCTAGCCCATGGGGAYGGGGGAGGGGTGGAACKCCGCCCCACCTGGTAGCACAGWGCAACAATTAAGGAGCATTGCACTAATCATGGCGCTGACTGGGGAAACYTTCCRGCTGTTCTTAGTGCCAGTCTGCACGTTTAAACTAAAACAATGTGACTAATAACAGCGTGAAAAATGATCCTTTTTTGATATGAATTGGGATGGCAGATATTATTAAATATTAAAGCATTAGACCTCTCACTAAAGGTGTCACTCAAAAGTTATACTTAAATCCGAACTGGATTTAACAAAAAATGACATGKAAAGCACACATTTGTAAATCCCAAACTCAAAGGTAATTGGAAAGGTAGATACAAATGATTTGTGACGTTGGGGTTACAATAAAGAATGTAAACCAGATGCTGTGTTTTTATTTACAGTAGTGATGGACAGCTGCATGGTGGCATTTTGAAAACAGGTTTTCAAACACTTGTAGCCCGTTTAGCAGGACAATAGACTCTTTATAGCCCGGCTACTGTAGGTGTGAACATCCCCCTACCTGCAAAAAATGACATTGCGACCAAAGAGAACAGACGAAATGGACATTGTTTTCATCAAGCCAGCTTCTTTCTATGGTGCTACCCGTTCCAGGGTTTGGACCGTAACCACGAGAGGACTTGAAAATGAGCCGGAGCTGATAGGATCACCAAAGGTATTTGGTTTCGGTGCATTTTTTTTATAGCCTATCAATGTGTAGGTGTACTGTGTAATAAAATCGATAATTAAATAAATAAAAACTTTAAAAAAAATCTTGTGTAATAAAAACATGAATGCTTTTTTCCAGAGTATACAAACATGCCTACAACCATCAGTGGACAAAGGGCTGGACAATGGGCCGCACCGAAAAAACGCATGGTTGTCAAGAAAGCTGTTAGTTTTGCTAGATTCTTAATGTGTACAAAGCATTTGTGTGTTGGAGTCACTTTTCATTCTTATTTGATCTACCGTTTCTATCATAGGCCACTGTAAACGATGGGTGCTCAGGGCTGTACCATTCTGCTCATCTGATGAAGGTGCACATGGATCAGATTCAAACTTTGAAGACCGAGATTGAGTCATTGAAGGCACACCAAGCAGAAAGAGAAACATTATCGGAGGGCAGAGATACGGGCGGGGCGACAGCTGATGCATTGGTCCAGAACCAGGCGGCATTGGCGGAGAGACAGGCGGAGAATGACGCGTTGAAGAGGGCGTGGAATGAGATGGAGTCACAATCCATGTCAGGCACACCTGTGAGCTCTGGAACTCCACCTCCGACAGGCGGACTCAACATACCATCAAGTTGTCTGTTCACCCTGACATTTCCATTCCTCTTCTGACAACAGAACTTGACCAACTGCTCACCAGGCACAGCAAGGGCCGTCCGGACCGTTATGCTGTTCTGCTATAGCCTAATAAACAAATGCAGGMGGCTTATATCTTCAAAATGCTTTATTATCCAAATGTAAAAGCATATACTGTACAGTACTGTATTTCTTCATCAGCATCTTTATGCTTTTGTTAATAAAATAATGATGAAAATACATTCTAAATGACAATTTTTTTATTTAGTTATGGATCCATAATGAATTACTAAGGGAATAAGTATCACTGAATTGCAGAAATATTGGAACAAAATTGTCTAATGAAGGTAAACATTGTTGRTTACTGMAAAATACTTGTTGTACAGTGCCATTATGGCTATTAGCAGAGCTATATTTTGGCCTTTATGGGCGGCYCACAATTGGCCCAGCGTTTCTCTCCCTCTAAAAACAGAAATAAATGTTTTGGCCTTTACAAATATATTATTTTGGCCTTTATTCAGATTACATTTGTTCTCTTTGTTTAAAAAACAAACAAAATAACCTKAAATATTGTTATATATTATCAAGTTGATGACAGTCATATATCCGGCACCTACGTAAAGCTGAGTGACTCACTCATTCATGGCTTTGGATCAAAAATAAGTAAGTACCAACATTTTGTCTGATAMTCTTTTAATAAAGAAATGTTTTGGTTATCCTGACCTGGACACCATGTACAGTATTATAATAGCCCATTATGGGCTATTAGCAAGACAATATACCTTGACCAACACCTCTCTGTATTTTGATACTTTGTGGATGGGGGCTCCCGCAGTGCAAAACGCATTGCTACAGATGCAGGTTCGATACCCGTGCCGGCCGCCACCGGAAGACCCATGAGGTGGCTTTTCGTTTATATTTAGAATCCTCTATGTAATTGTTGGCGGAGAGTCACGTCATATTTTTCGATATACTGTAGGCCTTACGTAGYCGACATGAGTCTCACTAGTGTTGAGAAATGTGRTGTTAAAAGTGGTGTAGGTCTTATTTATTTAAAGAGCATATTGAYGTTAGAAGCAATTGGATTTGAAGCAATAGCCTACAACTATTTTAGCACCGTTTCMCGCTGCTCTGYACAAGCATGGGGACTGGTCTTGATAAATCAATGAGATTTTTATTTTGARTGAYTCTCCYTTTGGYTATTGGTTAGACTYCAATTAGGGTGTAGAAATGTTATGCTCTTAGTGTAACCTTTTATTTAARTAGGCAAGTCKGRTAAGAACAKATTCTTATTTACAAGGACAGCCTACTGAACCCCAGTCTCCCGTGTGCCCGCACGACACAGGGATTATTTTAGCTAAATAGCCCAGTACTGTAGCCTACTCCTGACCGTCACGTTGTACAGCGCCATATTTTCCGTTCCATCCTAATGGAAACCCAGAGGGTTTATAATATTATTAATCAAATTAATTAAGCAACATTTCTTAATCAGTACCATATACTATGTTCGTACAAAAAAAGGTTTTACATTCTCTAGTACAGACACTATTGAAGGCTATCAACTGCTTTCCAAAGATTCCCTCTGGTGGTCAAACTAGCACTAACGAGCATTAATGGTACCAGTGGTTGGCACTTAAATAACGTGCCATATAATTCTGCGGTGCCATGCATGCTGTGCCGCAGTACACTGCAACTTTTTAAAAGGACGAACCACTGTATAGAGGTCCTGGATGGCAGGGAGCTCAGCCTTTGTGATGTACTGGGCCGTACGCACTACCCTCTTGCGGTCAGATGCCAAGCGGTGATGCAGCCAGTCAATATGCGCTCAATGGTGCAGCTATTGAACTTTTTGAGGATTTGAGGTGCCATGCCAAATCTTTTCAGCCTCCTGAGGGGACAGAGGCTGGCCAAATAATAATCACAGTGGTTATAGAGGGTGCAACTGGTCAGCACCTCAGTTTGCTTAATAATAGCTAAGCATTGAGGTCGAGACAGCAGGTGCGGTAGAGCGAGTGAGGGATAGYGAGAGGGTTGAAAAAGCCGGTCCAGGATTGGGTAGCACGTCTGGTGAATAGGTCAGGGTTCCATAGCCGCAGGCAGAACAGCAGAAACTGGATCAGCAGCACGACAAGGTTTCACATTCTGTGAACAGGAAGAACCCACTCAAGTCGAGTATAGTGAAAAAAGCCTGGCAAGATATGATGTACCCATGGGAGAGCACTAGCAAGCAAGTGACTTAGGGTTAAAGGCAGAGAATCCCAGTGGAGAGGGGGGAGCCCGCCAGGCAGACAGAAAGGGTGGTTTGTCACTCCGGTGCCTTGCCATTCAACTTCACACCACGGAGCCAAACTACACTCAATCATAAGACCTACTGAAGGGATATGTTTGCAGTAAAGAGTTAACGGATGAAACCGAGTCTCTCTCACATGGATCGGCAGACCATTCCATAAAAATGTAGCTCTGTAGGAGAAAACCCTGCCTCCAGCCCTGTTGAACCCCAGTATGTTGATTTCTTCATCTCTAAGTTTGTGCCAGCATTGCCAGCCTTTTTAGGAGATACCAGGGATGTACTTAAGATAATCAATAACTATAGATGCGACACCAAAAGCATCTTAGTAACACTTGACGTTCAGGCTCTCTACACTAATATGACGCAGGCCTACGAGCGCTCTCTCGCTATCTCCACACTAGACCAGAGGGTGTCTCACCTCTGTCTAACTTTATTCGGTCGCTCATTGAAAAAGGCCTCACTTCAAATGACTTCCATTATGTGGGCAGTTTCTGACAATGGGTTTGGGGTACTGTGGTGGGAGCTGCGTTCACTCCTAACTATGCAAATGTATTAAAGGGACACTGGGAGGAGACCTCAATTTATGATGTTCAGGAAAAACCCATATTTCCAGAATGTTGCCCTTTGAAAAAGATGCATAGATGACAACCTACTGGTATGGAATTTTACTGATGCTCTCCTGAGTTAATTTCTTATATTCATTTATCTGACCCAATCTCAAATTCACAGTAGACAGAAGTCGGGGGAAAAATCGATTTCTCGGATCTTTACAGTCCACAAAAACAAAAAAACAAATTGGAGTGTACTATCTTCCTGCAAGGCGCAGAGTAGGAATAGACTTTTCCGTGCAGACAGTAACCACCMGGTACACCTTAAGTGYAACATACTGGTGGGTCAATTCCGAAAGACTCTGTCCTAACTCCAGTACCGACATAGATTTCGAGTGCAAAGCTAATGATATGCCAACCAGGTTCCCGCAATGCAGGTATGATAAGAATGTCATTGAACAGACCTGTGCTAGAGCGGAGACTGAACGTCAGTCTACTCGCTGGCACTAATAGAAACCAGGACCAAACGTTTTTCCAGTACAGCCCATGTGCTGGTCTATCGTGTTGAAACACTGGAACATCCTCAAAAGTGATCCAAATCTGTGAGAGTTGACAACATTGCCCCCTTGCCTTTGTTTTCAAACGTGTGCGCAATCTAGCCGATTCCGTTATGCACAGAATGCAGCTACCCAAGAAGTGACACATGGCTCCCAGGCCTGCCCAATGGTAWTTACAAGTGTGGCCACTGTGTACATTGTGACAATACAACCAATACTAACGTTTTTTTAAACCAGAGAACAGGTAAAGAATACAAAATCCAAAGCTTCATTAATTGTAGCAAAACAAATGTCATATACTTGCACAAATCACACAGGACATTATGATGGCYCCGGAGGAGATGGCTACCGTTTTACGGGCTCCTAACCAATTGTGCTATTTTGTGTGTCTGTTCGCGTTATTTGTAACTTATTTTGTACATAATGTTTCTGACACTGTATCTTATGACTGAAAAGAGCTTCTGGAAATCAGAACAGCGATTACTCACCTCGTACTGGACAAAGATTTTTTCTTTAACGAGTTGGATGTGAAGGATTTACTTCAGACACCGACAAGACCCACATCCCCGTCATTACCATGAAGAAGAGACTTGTAAGGATCCTTGTAAGGATCCGACGGCGAGTGAGTAATCCCCCTCTACCATCAGTCCTATTAGCCAACGTGCAGTCATTGGATAACAAAATGGATGAGCTCCAATCAAGACTATCCTACCAACGGGACATTAAAACTGTAATATCTTATGTTTCACAGAGTTGTATCTGAATGACAACATGGATAACATACAGCTGGCTGGGTTTTTGGTCCATCGGCAAGGTTGTTTTTGTGGACTTTAAGATTGGGGCGGCAGGTAGCCTAGTGGTTAGAGCGTTGGGCCAATAACCGAAAGGTTGCTGGATCGAATCCCAAGCTGACAAGGTAAAAACCCACTGTTCCCCGGAAGGCCATCATTGTAAATAAGAATTTTGTTCTTAACTGACTTGCCTAGTTAAAGGTTAAATAAAGCTGTTGTTGCTCCTAGGTAAGACAGGGGGTGGCGGACTGATTTCCCTTCATTGGAACTAAGGGGCCCGAACCATTAAAAACAGCGCCAGACCATTATTCCTCCTCCACCAAACTTTACAGTTGGCACTATGCATTGGGGCAAGTTCTCCTGGCATCTGCCAAAACCAGATTCRTCCGTCGGACTGCCAGATGGTGAAATGTGATTCATCACTCCAGAGAACGCGTTTCCACTGCTCCAGAGTTCAATGGCGGCGAGCTTTTACACCACTCCAGCGGATACTTGGCATTGCGCATAGTGATCTTAGGCTTGCAGCTGCTCGGCCATGGAAGCACATTTCATGAAGCTCCCGACGAGTAGTTATTGTGCTGACGTTGCTTTCAGAGGCAGTTTGGACCTCGATAGTGAGTGTTGCAACCGCGCTTCAGCACTTGGCGGTCCCGTTCTGTGCCGCTGAGCCGTTGTTGCTCCTAGATGTTTCTACTTCACAATGACAGCACTTACTGGGGCAGCTCTAGCAGGGCAGACATGATCTGAATCTCTTCGAGTCGATCATATGATTCCACAAATTAATCTTCACGTGGATGGTTCGTGGATGGTTCGTGCACCTCTCTTATAACTGGGAAGCTTCAATCAAAGTGTGCTATGCTCATCTTTAAGTTGGGAAGCTTTTCACAACTAAACCCATGCATCACACAGTTGATTAAACTCCGGTTAAAAAAAAATCTCCTCCTTTTATAATGCCCATCGTTAAGTTTCAAATTAAATCACACTGCAAATTACAATGCACATAAAGTTGCTTTGCATCACATGCTGCTGCATAATCACACAAATACAAAACAGATACAAATATAAAAGGGACATCGCACATCTGCTGGTTAATCTGTTTGATGAGGTTGTAGGGTTGCCTTTTTAATCACCAGTGGTGCATTCACCAGGAACCAGTCGGAAGCAAATGCGTCAGGGAAACCGTCAGGGAAATGCGTGCAGGGAAACCTGAACTTGTTCAATAAGAAGTGCTCGTTTTGGTTTGCTACAGTGTGCACTAATGYATACAACACTGCACTGGCACCTTGAATTAGAATTACTCAGGGCTCTTCTATTGATCATTTATGGGCCTAATTTATCAACATATATATATATATATATATATATATATATATATATATATTACACTTAGTATATAAAACATGAGGAATACATGCTCTTTTAATGGCAGACTGACCAGGTGAATCCAGGTGAAAGCTATGATCCCTTATTGATGTCACTTGTTAAATCCACTTCAATCAGTGTAGATGAAGGGAGGACGGGTTAAAGAGGATGTTTAAGCCTTGAGATAATTGCACATGGATTGTGTAGTGTGCCATTCAGAGGTTGAGTGGTAGTAGGTGCCAGGCACACCGGTTTGTGTCAAGAATGGCAACGCTGTTGGGGTTTTCACGCTCAACAGTTTCCAGTGTGTATCAAGAATAGTTCACCACCCAAAGGACATCCAGCCAACTTGACACAACTGTGGGAAGGAAGAATTGTAGTCAACGTTGACCAGCATTCCTGTGGAAGGAGACAGGTTAAAGAAATATTTTTAATGAAGGGGAGCAGACAGGTTAGAGATTTTTAAGCCTTGAGACATGGATTGTGTTTGTGTGCCATTCAGAGGGTGAATGGGGCAAGACAAAAGATTTAAGTACCTTTTGAACAGGGTATGGTAGTAGGTGGCTGGGGCACCAGTTTGTGTCAAGAACTGCAACGCTGCTGGTTTTTCACGCTCAACTATTTCCCTTTTCGGTCTCCTCCTCACCCACTGAATGAGATTATGTAAGGAATTCTTTCCAAATAATACTTTTTTTTTAAAATAAAACAAATGTACAGAAAGATCAGTGCGAGGTCAAATTAGAGGATTCATGTTTTGAGGCTATTAAATCCTTTCAGTCTGGAAAAACCTAAGGCTTGATGGCATACTGGTCGAGGTATAGCCTTTTTTTATATACTAAAAAGTCAGTTAGCTTGTTTTAACTAATCCTATGGAAATGGTAGTCTGTATCTC
>NC_036857.1:39936501-39967220 GCF_002910315.2 Salvelinus sp. IW2-2015 | reverse complement strand
GTTTGGGGTACTTTGGTGGGAGCTGCGTTCACTCCTAACTATGCAAATGTATTAAAGGGACACTGGGAGGAGACCTCAATTACTGATGTTCAGGAAAAACCATATTTCCAGAATGTTGCCCTTTGAAAAAGATGCATAGATGACAACCTACTGGTATGGAATTTTACTGATGCCTCCTGAGTTAATTTCTTATATTCATTTATCTGACCCAATCTCAAATTCACAGTAGACAGAAGTCGGAAAAATGATTTCTCGGATCTTTACAGTCCACAAAAAACAAAAAAACAAATTGGAGTGTACTATCTTCCGCAAGGCGCAGAGTAGGAATAGACTTTTCCTGCAGACAGTAACCACCGGTACACCTTAAGTGAAACATACTGGTGGGTCAATTCCGAAAGACTCTGCCTACCCAGTACCGACAGATTTCGAGTGCAAAGCTAATGAATGCCAACCAGGTTCCCGCAAGCGGTATGATAAGAATGTCTTGAACAGCTACCTGTGCTAGAGGAGACTGAACGCAGTCTACTCGCTGGCACTAATAGAAACCAGGACCAAACGTTTTTCCAGTACAGCCCATGTGCGTCGTCTATCGTGTTAAACACTGGAACATCGTCCAAATCTGTGAGTTGACAACATTGCCCCCTTGCCTTTGTTTCAAAGCCTGCGCAATCTAGCCGATTCCGTTATGCACAGAATGCAGCTACCCAAGAAGTGACACATGGCTCCCAGGCCTGCCCAATGGTAATTACAAGTGTGGCCACTGTGTACATTTGACAATACGAACCAATACTAACGTTTTTTTAAAACCAGAGAACAGGTAAAGAATACAAAATCCAAAGCTTCATTAATTGTAGCAAAACAAATGTCATATACTTGCACAAATCACACAGGACATTATGATGGCCCGGAGGAGATGGCTACCGTTTTACGGGCTCCTAACCAATTGTGCTATTTTGTGTGTTGTTCGCGTTATTTGTAACTTATTTTGTACATAATGTTTCTGACACTGTATCTTATGACTGAAAAGAGCTTCTGGAAATCAGAACAGCGATTACTCACCTCGTACTGGACAAAGATTTTTTCTTTAACGAGTTGGATGTGAAGGATTTACTTCAGACACCGACAAGGCCCACATCCCCGTCATTACCATGAAGAAGAGACTTCTTGTAAGGATCCGACGGCGAGTGAGTAATCCCCCTCTACCATCAGTCCTATTAGCCAACGTGCAGTCATTGGATAACAAAATGATGAGCTCCAATCAAGACTACCTACCAACGGGACATTAAAAACTGAATATCTTATGTTTCACAGAGTTGTATCTGAATGACAACATGGATAACATACAGCTGGCTGGGTTTTTGGTCCATCGGCAAGGTTGTTTTTGTGACTTTAAGATTGGGGCGGCAGGTAGCCTAGTGGTTAGAGCGTTGGCCAATAACCGAAAGGTTGCTGGATCGAATCCCCAAGCTGACAAGGTAAAAACCCACTGTTCCCCGGGAAGGCCATCATTGTAAATAAGAATTTGTTCTTAACTGACTTGCCTAGTTAAAGGTTAAATAAAGCTGTTGTTGCTCCTAGGTAAGACAGGGGTGGCGGACTGATTTCCCTTCATTGGAACTAAGGGGCCCGAACCATTAAAAACAGCGCCAGACCATTATTCCTCCCACCAAACTTTACAGTTGGCACTATGCATTGGGGCAAGTTCTCTGGCATCTGCCAAAACCATTCTCCGTCGACGCCAGATGGCTGTGATCACCCAGAACCTTCACTGCTCCAGATCAATCGACGCTTTTACACCACTCCAGCGGATACTTGGCATTGCGCATAGTGATCTTAGGCTTGCAGCTGCTCGGCCATGGAAGCACATTTCATGAAGCTCCCGACGGATAGTTATTGTGCTGACGTTGCTTCAGAGGCAGTTTGGACCTCGATAGTGAGTTTTCAACCGCGCTTCAGCACTCGGCGGTCCCGTTCTGTGCCGCTGAGCCGTTGTTGCTCCTAGATGTTTCTACTTCACAATGACAGCACTTACGTGGCAGCTCTAGCAGGGCAGACATTATCTGAAATCTCTTCGAGTCGATCATATGATTCCACAAATTAATCTTCACGTGGATGGTTCGTGCACCTCTCTTATAACTGGGTAATTTCTATAACTTCTGCTTGGGAAGCTTTTCACAACTAAACCCATGCATCACACAGTTGATTAAACTCGGTTAAAAAAAAATCTCCTCCTTTTATAATGCCCATCGTAAGTTTCAAATTAAATCACACTGCAAATTACAATGCACAAAGTTTCTTTGCATCACATGCTGCTGCATAACATACAATACAAAACAGATAAAATATAAAAGGGACATCGCACATCTGCTGGTTAATCTGTTTGATGAGGTTGTAGGGTTGTCTTTAATCACCAGTGGTGCATTCACCAGGAACCAGTCGGAAGCAAATGCGTCAGGGAAACCGTCAGGGAAATGCGTGCAGGAAACCTGAACTTGTTCAATAAGAAGTGCTCGTTTTGGTTTGCTACAGTGTGCACTAATGGATACAACACTGCACTGGCACCTTGAATTAGAATTACTCAGGCTCTTCTATTGATCATTTATGGGCCTAATTTATCAACATATATATATATATATATATTATAATATATATTATATACACTGCTCAAAAAAATAAAGGGAACACTTAACAAACACAATGTAACTCCAAGTCAATCACACTTCTATGAAATCAAACTGTCCACTTAGGAAGCAACACTGATTGACAATAAATTTCACATGCTGTTGTGCAAATGGAATAGACAAAAGGTGGAAATTATAGGCAATAAGCAAGGACACCCCCAAAAAAGGAGTGATTCTGCAGGTGGTGACCACAGACCACTCTCAGTTCCTATGCTTCCTGCTGATGTTTTGGTCACTTTTGAATGCTGGCGTGGCTCTCACTCTAGTGGTAGCATGAGACGGAGTCTACAACCCACACTAGTGGCTCAGGTAGTGCAGTTCATACAGGATGGCACATCAATGCGAGCTGTGGCAAAAAGGTTTGCTGTGTCTGTCAGCGTAGTGTCCAGAGCATGGAGGCGCTACCAGGAGACAGGCCAGTACATCAGGAGACGTGAGGAGGCCGTAGGAGGGCAACAACCCAGCAGCAGGACCGCTACCTCCGCCTTTGTGCAAGGAGTTGCACTGCAGAGCCCTGCAAAATGACCTCCAGCAGGCCACAAATGTGCATGTGTCAGCATATGGTCTCACAAGGGGTCTGAGAGCTCATCTCGGTACCTAATGGCAGTCAGGCTACCTCTGGCGAGCACACGGAGGGCTTTGCGGTCCCACAAAGAAATGCCACTCCACACCAGACTGACCCACCGCCAAACCGTCATGCTGGAGGATGTTGCAGGCAGCAGAACGTTCTCCACGGCATCTCCAGACTCTGGCACGTCTGTCACATGTGCTCATATGCTCAGTGTGAACCTGCTTTCATCTGTGAAGAGCACAGGGCGCCAGTGGCGAATTTGACAATCTTGGTGTTCTCTGGCAAATGCCAAACGTCCTGCACGGTGCTGGGCTGTAAGCACAACCCCCACCTGTGGACGTCGGACCCTCATACCACCCTCATGGAGTCTGTTTCTGACCGTTTGAGCAGACACATGCACATTGTGGCCTGCTGGAGTAATTTTGCAGGGCCCTGGCAGTGCACCTCCTTGCACAAAAGTCGGAGGTAGCGGTCCTGCTGCTGGGTTGTTGCCCTCCTACGGCCTCCTCCACATCTCCTGATGTACTGGCCTGTCTCCTGGTAGCGCCTCCATGCTCTGGACACTACGCTGACAGACACAGCAAACCTTTTTGCCACAGCTCGCATTGATGTGCCATCCTGGATGAACTGCACTACCTGGACCACTTGTGTGGTTGTAGGACTCCGTCTCATGCTACCACTAGAGTGAGAGCACCGCCAGCATTCAAAAGTGACCAAAACATCAGCCAGGAAGCATAGGAACTGAGAAGTTGTCTGTGGTCACCACCTGCAGAATCACTCCTTTTTTGGGGGTGTCTTGCTAATTGCCTATAATTTTCACCTTTTGTCTATTCCATTTGCACAACAGCATGTGAAATTTATTGTCAATCAGTGTTGCTTCCTAAGTGGACAGTTTGATTTCACATAAGTGTGATTGACTTGGAGTTACATTGTGTTGTTTAAGTGTTCCCTTTATTTTTTTGAGCAGTGTATATACACTTAGTATATAAAACATGAGGAATACATGCTCTTTTAATGGCAGACTGACCAGGTGAATCCAGGTGAAAGCTATGATCCCTTATTGATGTCACTTGTTAAATCCACTTCAATCAGTGTAGATGAAGGGGAGGACGGGTTAAAGAAGGATGTTTAAGCCTTGAGATAATTGACACATGGATTGTGTATGTGTGCCATTCAGAGGTTGAGTGGTAGTAGGTGCCAGGCACACCGGTTTGTGTCAAGAATGGCAACGCTGTTGGGGTTTTCACGCTCAACAGTTTCCCAGTGTGTARCAAGAATAGTTCACCACCCAAAGGACATCCAGCCAACTTGACACAACTGTGGGAAGGAAGAATTGTAGTCAACGTTGACCAGCATTCCTGTGGAAGGAGACAGGTTAAAGAAATATTTTTAATGAAGGGGAGCAGACAGGTTAAAGAGATTTTTAAGCCTTGAGACATGMATTGTGTTTGTGTGCCATTCAGAGGGTGAATGGGGCAAGACAAAAGATTMAAGTACCTTTTGAACAGGGTATGGTAGTAGGTGGCTGGGGCACCAGTTTGTGTCAAGAACTGCAACGCTGCTGSGTTTTTCACGCTCAACTATTTCCCTTTTCGGTCTCCTCCTCACCCACTGAATGACGATTACTGTAAGGAATTCTTTCCAAATAATACTTTTTTTTTAAAATAAACAAATGTACAGAAAGATCAGTGCGAAGGTCAAATTAGAGGATTCATGTTTTGAGGCTATTAAATCCTTTCAGTCTGGAAAAACCCTAAGGCTTGATGGCATACTGGTCGAGGTATAGCCTTTTTTTATATACTAAAAAGTCAGTTGTTAGCTTGTTTTAACTAATCCTATGGAAATGGTAGTCTGTCAGGTACTCCTCAGGAAGTTCTGATTTCACTATTATTAAAACAAGACCCAGATGGCAAATATAAAGATCCAGTCTGTATAATGAATATGAATTGGGTGGGTTGAGATTATTAAATATAAAAGCACTAAACCTCTCTCTGAAAGTTTTACTTGAACCCTAAATGGTTCTCAAATAGATTACTAAGAAAAGATCATCCATTGTTTAAAAATGGCCTTTTTGCTTTTGTGCGGATTGCTATTTCTCATTTTTGATTAATTAATAATAGAACCTTTTTCAAAGTATCTCTCTTTTTCAAACAAGCATTGCAGAGCTGGCTTCAATGTCATCCCCCTGAAAATATAGGACAAATATTATGGCAACTCAAATGTTGATAAAATACGTGTAGTTATGGGAAAGATGTTTGAAAAGGGTATTTTGTTTTTAAATGTAAATTGGAATGGTAGAGTTATGTTTTTCATGAAGGTCTGCTCAATCCTAGATTACAACCAATTTATTACAGCATTACCCCAAAAATGGAGGAGGCAGGTGGCAGCGGCAGGTGGTAGGGAACTGGTCTGTCTGCCCAATATATATARAAAGGATCAAAACTGGTGGAGGAATAAAAATAGCATAAATAAGGAAGTATACCAGTTTCATTTGAGGACCAAGATGTTGACAGCTGTGCCATACAGATTGCAAAATGGTTGGGAAGAGATTTTTGAMTCCATGGTACAGGGTGTATGAGTTGATATGTGACTCACCACCTGGATTTGGTCTTATGTAGCAACATTTGAAYTGGTGTTTTTCCATTGGATAAAAGTAGAGACTCAGAGCTACAAAATGGTATATCACATACGGCATTTTTTGAGGAACAATGGGAAAGTAATTCTACATTACATTTACACTTTTGAGAAAATGGCCTTTGAATGTTTTGGTATCAAGTGAAGTTGTCTACACCCATTCAGCAATGTTCACACCCTCTTAAGCTTTAGCCCCATCCATCTCATTTCGCTCTCAGAGCGTTCAGAGCGCACACTTGACACTAGCCGATGATTTGTTTACCTCTGGATAACATGAATACAGCCTAACCAGCTCCGCTGGCAACAATTTCATTACGCTTTTTTTGCCGACGTTTACTGACACCGGCCATATTCAACAYGTGTTGTACACTTTAGCTTAAGACATGTAGATAGCTAGGTAAACAATGAACTGAGCTAGGTAAACTGTGTAAGATCGCACACGTCATGTTAGCTAACGAGCCAGCCAGCTAACGTTAGCTAGTTAAACAACAATGAACATTTTGCCCAGCATGAATCTACTGTGAGCTAACCAACCATTTTCAATGTTAGCTAACTAACATTAGGCTCTAACTAGCAAAGCAAATGGTTCTGGGATACCAATAATGTCATACACTTAATGTTAGCTTGGGAGCCAGCTGCCTAACGTTAGCTAGCTAGCTAACAGTTCACTTTAGCTTGAAATGAAACGACTTTCTGTCAAAATTGGAAATGTGTAATATCTGAAAATGTAGTTAGCTATCTTACCTGTATACATCATTATGCATGATGGATGCGTCTCCCTGTCACGGATGCCCTTAGTTTGAAGATGTAATCTGGAGACAGGTGTTTTCTCCATGTCTTTAGCTATCATACTCTAATTCCACTGATTTCAAAACTCAATCCTCCAAAAAGTGGAGAGCAACACTTATGCAGCTCCACTACACAATACATGAAAAAAGCCACGTTCGACAGGATTACCAYCATAGACTGACCCAGCTCAAATAGACAAAAGCCTTCTATATGGCAGACCAATCCGAACTCCTCTCTCGGCATGTCAAATTAAATGTTATTAGTCACATGCGTCGAATACAACAGGCGTAGTAGACCTTACAGTGAAATGCTTACTTACAAGCCCCTAACCAACAATGCAGTTTAACCTCTTTCAGCTAGGGGGCACTACTTTTATGTTTGGAAAAATAACGTTCCCAAGGTAAACAGACTATTTCTCAGGCCCAGATGCTAGAATATGCATATAATTGACAGATTAGGATAGAAAACTCAGAAGTTTCCAAAACTGTCAAAATATTGTCTGTGAGTATAACAGAACTGATTTTGCAGGCGAAAATCCAACCCGGAAGTGCCTTTTATTTGGAAAAATCCCTGTTTCATTGCCGGCCCATCCTCCATTTTTAAGGGGTATCAACCAGACTCCTTTTCCAATGGCTTCCTCAGGCTGTGACCAGGCTTTAGACATAGTTTCAAGCTTTTATTTTGAAAAATGAGCGAGATTTATCAAAACGCGTCAGGTGTCCTTTGATTAGTTCATGCGCCCGTGAGTTGTAGCTCGACATTTTCTTTCTCTGTAGTATTGAATAGTTTACCGTCCGGTTGAAATGTTATCGATTGTATGTTAAAAACAACCTGAGGATTGATTATAAAAAACATTTGACATGTTTCTACGAACATTACGGATACTTTTTGGAATTTCCGTCTGCCCTTCAGGACCGGCACGAGCCTGTGGTTTTCTGAACATAACGCACAACCAAATGTACGTTTTTGGTTATAAAAAATAATCTTTATCGACAAAAATAACATTTATTGTGTAACTGGGAGTCTCGTGAGTGCAAACATCCGAAGATCATCAAAGGTAAGCGATTAATTTGATTGCTTTTCTGACTTTCGTGACCAAGCTAATTTGCGGCTAGCTGTTCTTACTGTTTTGTCTGTGATTGATAAACTCACGAACGCTGGGTTGCTTTCGCTGTGAAGCATATTTTTCTAACTCTGACATGATAGGTGGATTAACAACAAGCTAAGCTGTGTTTTGGTATATTTCAGTTGTGATTTCATGATTATAAATATTATATATATATTTTTTAATTTGGCGCTCTGCAATTCAGCGGTTGTTTACGAAAAGGATCCGGCTAAGGGATCCGTGCGTCAAGAAGTAAAAAAATAGGAATAACAAATAAAAGGAACAAGTAATTAAAGAGCAGCAGTAAAGTAACAAAAGCGAGACTACAGTGGCAATAAAAAGTATGTGAACCCTTTGGAATTACCTGGATTTCTGCATAAATTGGTCAAATTTGATCTCATCATCTTAGTCACAACAAAAGACACACATATTGTGCTTAWACTAATAACACACAAATTATTGTGTTTTTCTTGTCTATATTGAATACATCATTTAAACATTCACAGTGTAGGTTGGAAAAAGTATGTGAACCCCATAAAGCTGGAATGGGTTACAAAAGTATCTCTAAAAGCCTTGATGTTCATCAGTACATGGTAAGACACATTGTCTATAAATGGAGAAAGTTCAGCACTGTTGCTACTCTCCCTAGGAGTGGCCGTCCAGCAAAGATGAATGCAAGAGCACAGTGCAGAARGCTCAATGAGGTTAAGAAGATTCCTAGCATGTCAGCTAAAGACTTACAGACATCTCTGGAACATGCTAACATCTCTGTTGACGAGTCTATGATATGTAAAACACTAAACAAGAATGGTTGCTGCATGTCTGAAGTTTGCAAAAGTGCACCTGGATGTTCCACAGCGCTACTGGCAAAATATTCTGTGGACAGATGAATCTAAAGTTGAGATGTTTGGAAGGAACACACAGCACTGTGTGGAGAAAAAAAGGCACAGCACACCATCAAAACCTCATCCCAACTTTAAAGTATGGTGGAGGGAGCATCATGGTTTAGGCCTGGACAGCTTGCTATTATTGACAGAAAAATGAATTCCCAAGTTTATCAAGACATTTTGCAGGAGAATGTTAGGCGATCTGTCCGCCAGTTGACGCTCAACAGAAGTTGGGTGACGCAACAGYACAACGACCCAAAACACAGAAGTAAATCAACAACAGAATGGCTTCAACAAAAGAAAATACGCCTTCTGGAGTCCTGACCTCAACCCGATTGAGATGCTGTGGCATGACCTCGACAGCAGTTCACACCAGACATCCCAAGAATATTGCTGAACTGAAACAGTTTTGTAAAGAGGAATTGTCCAAAATGCAGGTCTGATCCGTAACTACAGAAAATGTTTGGTTGAGGTTATTGCTGCCAAAGAAGGGTCAATCAGTTATTAAATCCAAGGGTTCACATACATACTTTTTCCACCCTGCACTGTGAATGTTTACTTGGTGTGTTCAATGAAGACATGAAAACGTAATTGTTTGTGTGTTATTAGTTTAAGCAGACTGTGTTTGTRTATTGTTGTGACCTAGATGAAGATCAGATCAAATTTTATGACCAATTTATGCAGAAATCCGGGTATTTCCAAAGGGTTCACATACTTTTTCTTGGCACTGTATATACAGGGGGTACCGGTACAGAGTCAATATGCGGGGGCACCGGTTAGTCGAGGTAATTGAGGTAATATGTACATGTAGATAGAGTTATTAAAGTGACTATGCATAGATAATAACAGAGAGTAGCAGTGGTGTGAAAGAGTGCGTTCCTGTGTAACTCTGGCAGGTGTAACCATCCTGTACCCTGTCTCTTATACACATCTAGATGTGTATAAGAGACAGGTACGGACATTGCAATTTATTGCACTGGCCACATCTGCAGTCCTCATGCCTCCTTGCAGCATGCCTAAGGCACATTCACGCAGATGAGCAGGGACCCTGGGCATCTTTCTTTTGGTGTTTTTCAGAGTCTGAAGAAAGGCCTCTTTAGTGTCCTAAGTTTTCATAACTGTGACCTTATTTGCCTACCGTCTGTAAGCTGTTTCTGTTTTAACGACCGTTCCACATGTGCATGTTCATTAATTGTTTATGGTTCTTTGAACAAGCATGGGAAACCGTGTTTAAACCCTTTACAATGAAGATCTGTGAAGTTATTTGGATTTTTACTAATTATCTTTGAAAGACAGGGTCCGGAAAAAGGGAKGTTTATTTTTTGCTGAGTTTACATATGGACGAGCGATGTCATAGCGGAACAGACTAAGATCTAGTAGAATAGTATAGAAAACAGTATATACATTTGAGATGAGTAATGCAAGATATGTAAACATTWAGTGACTAAGATACCATAGAATAGTATATAATACTGTATATACATATGAGGTGAGTAATGCAAGGTATGTAAACTTTAATAAAGTGGCCAGTGATTCCTAGTCTATGCCTATAGGGAGCAGCTTCTAATGTGCTAGTGATGGCTGTTTAACAGTCTGATGGCCTTGAGATAGAAGCTGTTTTTCAGTCTCTCGGTCACAGCTTTGATGCACCTGTACTGACCTCATCTTCTGGATGATAAGCGGGGTGAACAGGCAGTGGCTCGGGTGGTTGATGTCCTTGATGATCTTTTTGGCCTTCCTTTCAAAGCACTTCATGGCTACTGACATGAGTACTACGGGGCGGTAATCATTTAGGCAGGTTACCTTCATTTCCTTGGGCAAAGGGACTATGGTGGTCTGCTTAAAGCATGTAGGTATTACACTCTCGGTCAGGGAGAGGTTGAAAATGTCAGTGAAGACACTTGCCAGTTGGTCCGCGCATGCTTTGAGTACACATCCTGGTAATCCATCTGGCCCCGCGGCTTTGTGAATGTTTACCTGTTTAAAGGTCTTGCTCACATCGGCTACCGAGAGCGTTATCACACAGTTATCCAGAACAGAACAAAATGACAACACATTAGATCTGGAAAAAGATWAAACGTATRGTTTTTTTTTTWACCCTCTTTTAATTGCAAGAAAGGCCATAATGTATTATTCCAGCCCAGGCGCAATTTAGATTTTGGWCATTAGATGGCAGCAGTGTATGRGCAACGTTTTAGACTGATCCAATGAACCATTGCATTTCTGTTCAAAATGTTGTATCAAGACTGCCCAAATGTGCCTAATTGGTTTATTAYTAACTTTTCAAGTTCATKACTGTGCACTCTCCTCAAACAATAGGATGCTATTATGTCACTGTAATAGRTACTGTAAATTGGACAGTGCAGTTAGATTAACAATAATTTWYATTTACTGCCGATATCAGATATGTCTGTCCTGGAAAATGTTCTTGTTACTCACATCCTCATGCTAATCACATTAGCCTACATTAGCTCAACCTTCCCACTAGWGGGCAGCAGTGTATGTGCAAAGTTTTGGACTGATCCAATAAACCAGTGCATATTCAGTTGACATTGCGTCTTTTGATTTTTGCATTGTTGTTTTCTTTYGATTTTCTCTTGTTCATTTTGTTGGTGCTTTGTTCCTCAGCTACAGTTGAGGAACAATGGGAAAGTAATTCTGCTTTGAAAGTTGATCAACTTGTAAACTCACTTTTGAGAAAATGMCCTTTGACTGTTTTGGTACTACTACTGGAGACCCCTTCTTTGTCTACARCCATTCAGCATCGTTCATTTCAACTTRAACCAAAACAAATTTCAGCCCTTTATCATTTCTGCATTTCCTGCACTCAATTACAGTGGTGGAAAAAGTKCCCAATTGTRATACTYAGTAAAAGTAAAGATACGTTAATAGAAAATTACTCAAGTAAAAGTGAGTCACCCAGTAAAATACTACTTGAGAAAAAGTCTAAAAGTATTTGGTTTTAAATATACTTAAGTATCAAATGTAATTGATAAAATGTACTTAAGTATCAAAAGTAAAAGTATAAATAATTTCAAATTCCTTATATTAAGCAAACCATTTTCTGGTTTATTTTATTTACGGATAGCCAGGGGCACACTCRAACACTCAGACATCATTTACAAACAAAGCATTTGTGTTTCGTGAGTTTTACAGAGCAGAGGCAGTAGATGACTAGGGATGTTCTCTTGACAAGTGCTTGAATTMGACCATTTTCCTGTCCTGCTAAGCGTTCAAAATTTAACAAGTATTTTTAGTTGTCAGGGAAAATGTATGGAGTAAAAAGTACAGTATTTTCTTTAGGAATGTAGTGAAGTAAAAGTTATCAAAAATKAAATTTGTCAAGTACAGACACCAAAAAACAACTTAAGTAGTACTTTTAAAGTATTTTTACTTAAGTACTTTACACCACTGCTCAATTGAGAATTTTCACACTGCCATGTAGAGCTGCACYATATGGGCAAATAATCTAGGACTTATTTTTAACCAAATGTTGCAATTGCGATTTGACTTGTGAATTAGAGCAAAACTGTTGGAATCATGGAAATAGAATGACTAGTCTAATTCTATAGTTAAAATATAATAGTGGGCACTTTGAATACAGTGTTGTTTGAGATGACAACGAATGAAAATGCCAGGGAGGAGTTATTGTGACAGGGTAGGAACTAAGTGTTCATACGTATTTCCTAGGGGACCCTATAAGCTTTGGCTACATTGTATGTTTTCTCTTAGCTACTTCATGTAGCTAACATATTCTTGCTTTGCATATTCCTCTTTGATTTAGAAGATACTGTTGCACAAACAACATATGCTGATTTAGGTCTACACCATCACTGCTACTATCAGGCTGTATTAGCTA
Source organism: Salvelinus sp. IW2-2015 (assembly GCF_002910315.2). Taxonomy (NCBI): domain Eukaryota; kingdom Metazoa; phylum Chordata; class Actinopteri; order Salmoniformes; family Salmonidae; genus Salvelinus; species Salvelinus sp. IW2-2015. The sequence goes on along the minus strand of NC_036857.1, from coordinate 39,954,694 downwards.
GCTACATTTCCTCTTACTCAGTACATTTATTAGCTAGCTAGCTAGCTATTAGCATTAGCGGCTAACAATTATAACAAGATTTAGGGCAACTTGCTAAGAAAAGACAAACTAGCTGTTTGCTGATGTAAGAAACAGAAACTAATAGTGTATTTATAGAACACTAGTATATTTCTATTAAGCAAAGTGAAAACAGCATTGTTGTCGTCATTGTTGCATGTGCCAAATTGACCATGCAGACTGAATGCAAGTATCTCACGGTTGAGTCACAGGGGGCGTGGCTAGGTCACTGTGGAAAGTGGCACGGAGAGAAGGAGCGGAGAGAGATGACCCAAGTAGCGAAGTAAACTATAAAAATTGACATTACACATGGCGTATCACATGTAACAAACCAAACCTTCAAATACCGGTATAGAAGGTAAAGTAAAAACCCAAACCCGTCCCTGCATCAATACCGGTATATCATAAAATACGGTATACCGCCCAGCCCGAAAGGCAGACCAATCCAAACTCATCTCTRGGGCATTTCCAGCACACTCATTATCTCTGCCAATCATGGCTAGCGGGAAGGTTGCTTCTTTCTRTGTGGCTTAACCAACTACGCTTGTAATTTAACAATTTTATTCATATTTACAGATGGCATACAAGTTTGTTATTAAGGCACATGAAAGTTCACACGTTCAAGAAGGCATTTCTGCCCCAAAAAAGGTTACGTTCCAACGTCTCCTATAAAGTAGTSACTCGCGATATACGCCTAGTTTCCTGAAACGGGTCACAAATGAGGCCCAGAGTCAAGTTACATTTCCACCACCTGCTGTGACAGAATTCTCAAGCCATACAATATCTCATCTGACTTCTGCTCTTCTTGCTCTTCCTCATTCTTCCCTCTCTTTATTTCTTAATACCTTCATCTTCTTCCTCTCGTCTCTTATTTTCCTCTCCCCTCCCTCTCTCTCTTGTTAGGTGATGTGGTGGCAGCCGAGAGCAGCGTGGACTCAGGGACAGCCTGGCAAAGGGGGCGTAATGCCTGGGGCGCTCGTGGCCTCTTCCCTGTGTCCTGCGTGAAAGAGCTCCACCTGTCGGGTCGTTCCAGGCAGCTGTCAGAGCGCAGCGCCCAGGCCCAGGCTTCCGAGCTCCCCCCATATGCCTTCGGCCAGGCCAGGGCACTCATGAGCCTCCATGCACAGCTCCATGAGGAGTTAGACTTCTGCAAGGGGGACCTTATCACCATCATCGGCCTACCCGAGCCTGGCTGGTTCCAGGGAGAGCTGGTCGGACGCAGGGGGGTGTTTCCTGAGGGATTRGTGGAGCTTCTCGGGCCCCTGAGGTCCCCACATGATACAGAGGCTGACCCCATGAACTACAAGACTGAACCTTTGACCTATGAGCCCTACAGTAGTGGGACAGGAATTGAGGAGGTGTTTTCCAGGGAGATTGAAGAGGAGGAGGAGGATGGGGTGTATGGGGTAGCACTGCACGACTTTCGGGCCATGGAGCCAGGAGAGTTGGAATTTGACGTGGGGGACCGTATCCGGGTGGTGAACACCCTGGAGGATGGTTGGCTGTCGGGCGAGCTGKGAGGGCGATGTGGGGTCTTTCCTCATCGCTTTGTCAAGATTGAGGATTATGGGCAAAACATGAGGGAAGACATGGAAGCTGTAAAAAGGGAAGGGGTAGAGGAGTATAGCAGCTACACCTTGGACTGCAGCTCCGGTCAACAGGACCATAGCGAGACGAAGTACGGTTCTGAGTGGAGACCCCAAGAGGACCACACTGTGTGGGACCTGGATTACTTTGATAGGGCGGAAGAAAGGATGTGGCAGGGGGACTCTGTCAGCGAGAGTCTTTCCCAGGAGACTGCAGGGGAGCAGACCCAGGACAGGGGGGAGAGAAGAGAAGGGGCTAAAGCACAACCTCACAGGCCTACAGCCCCCCATGGGCCCCAGAGACCCAGCTCTGTCCCTCAGGCAAGGCCCAGGCTTCTCCCTCGACCTAGTGTGCCAGCTCTGGGCCACAGGCATCACATCAGCCCTAACGCCACCAATAATGGTAGTAGGACTAGCCACCCTGATACGACCCTGCCACCACTACTCAACAGAGCCTTTAGCCTAGCTACACCTAGCACCCAGTCTGCCTGGTCCAAAGGTAACGGCCACTACCTCGGAGCACTAGAGGGCACCACCAGCAATGGCAAAGGTCATAGTCTGGGCAAGGAATTGTTAAGTCTAGTGGTGGAGGGCCACCGGCAGAAAAAGCTGACCCGCCACTCCAGCGTCAACGATGCCGACTTGCTACTTGGCTGCTGTGAGCGCAGGGTGCTGTCCCAGCGGACGGGGCAATGCTCCAATGGTCTCCTGCCCGCTTCCCTCACCTTGGATTCCCTGGCAACATCAGCCGGTGACTTGGAGACCAAGTTATCCCAGCAGCTCTTGCAATTTGAGAGGAGCCTGCCGGGGCAAGGAGGGGTCGATGTTGTCGGGGCTGCTGCTGGAGATGTTGTCGGGGCTGCTGCCGAGGACAATGGAAGTCGACAATCCAACATCTACCGTCACTTTTCCATAATGGACTTCAGTAGTGAGAGCGACATCATGCGAGGCTCCTCCCACTCCCAACTGACCCTCTTCCAACCCTCTTCCTCATCTTCCTCCCTGGAGAGGTGCAAGACCCTTCGCCCCCCTCCCCCTCGTCCAAGAATCCTCCACCCCCCAGTTCGAGCTCCCTACAAACCGGCACGCCCTGCGCCTCGCCCACCCTGTCCCCGGCAACCATCCCCTCCCCTTAACCTCCAGCCCTTTGGACCCCTCTTCTACACCCGCGAGGAGGGGGAGGGGTCTGTGACAGAGACTGAGAGGAGAGAAGAATCTGAACCTGCCTTCGGTGACCTGGCTCTGGAGCAAGAGAAGGAGATGGAGCAGCACCTTGAGATGGACAGGGATATCAAGATTGAGAGGCAAAGAGAGATGCAGCAAAAGGAGGAGTATAGGCTGCTGCTGCGGCTGCAGGAGCTGGAGAAGGACATGGAGGAGTACGCCCACACAGCCTCAGAGCTGAGGGCCTTGCTGGAGGAGGAGGAGGAGGAGGAGGAGGAGGAGGGTGAGACGTCCTGTCTGCAGACCCTGGAGAACCTGGAATTCTGCAACTACACCCTGTCAACTCTGGCCCTGGAACAGCAGCATCTACAGCAGAAGCTACAAGGTAAATGGCTTCACTTATCCCACAAGAGGTCCACAAACTACGCTGGTTCAGAAACAAACCTATAGGCCCTATCCTTTAGGCACTCTTGTAGATCTGAAAGGAATGTATATTGTTTAGGCAATATGGCAAAATTCCACTTACTCTATCAGAGGGCAAAGGTGAAGCTACTACCATATTCTCTACACCCATCCAAATATTTCAGATCTGAACAACAGCAGCAGCTACTAGGACAGAGAGAGATTCATATAACAGGCACTGAATATGGAACGGCAACAGAATAGGGAGCCGATGTTGAATTTAAATGATCGGGTTTCAAACCCGGATTGTCTGCTCAATATGATGCTATTCTGCTTCGCTAAAGGCTAGGTATGCTGCATGAAATCAATTCATACTAGTCCCAAAATTGACCTCTGAACTCTGACCCAGGAAAAGCAGCTGTTATAAAGTATGGGTTATGTTTACAATTGGGGAGATTGATGCCAGAGTTGGCTCATAAAACCAGTTAGCAACCTGACCCTTAGACCAAAACCTGATGTTGTCACCAAGTGTCAGATTTTAAATTCATTCCAGAATTGGCTTGGTCTCCCAAATCCCTGTCAGCACCCCTGGGGTAGGTGCTGTGTAAGGTAAGGTCAGAGGGTCCCCTCTAACACACTGGCCAAACAGATCCCTGGTTAGCAGTAGAGAAAAGGGACTTGTTCTGCACCCACTGTAGTTTCTTTTAGGTTGGCTGCTGCATCTTCAGTCCAATCGCTAATCTCACAGAGAGACAAACACACCGAGGCTAATCTCAATTTGGTAACCACATCTTATTTGAATAACTGGGCTATCTATCTCTCCACAATCATCGCAGGCCACAAATGGGGATGTACAAACATTTGCATAATGTTAAAGTGTGTGTATGTAGGAAAAGGAAGGGGATACCTAGCCAGTTGCAAACTGAATGCATRCAWCCGAAATGTGTCTTCCYCATTTAAACCAACCCCTCTGAACCATTGAGCACATAACACATTGTGGCTCCTAGCCACCCATTTAAATGAATCATGTAACAATTAACTCATTAGGAATTTGGGSCACCACAGAATAAGTTTAACAAGTTACAATCTCCCAAATTAAACTCTAGAAGATATATAAGTTATATATTGATAAGTCAATTATTAAATCATTACCTCATATCAATTCTCATTCTGAATACTCGTAACCTTCTTGGATCTGCACAAACCCCAGCCTTGAGCATTATTCAGTACTACACAATTTGGTTTAATTATTTATTTACTAGCGAACTAAATAATAAAACAGAATACACAAACACAGTTACATGAGACAAAGGTCCCTAGTGGACTGACAAGATATGACAGCTTATTACACAGAYATGGAGAAGGGGGTGGGGAAAATAGAGAAACTGACATTTATCGTGGATACATTCTAGGACTGTCCTCACATTAATCATATGCCTTGCACARGAACCGCCACCCGTTTGGAATAAGAAAATAATGAATGTATTTACATGTGGAATGCATTTCGTTTGTCGTTTATCTCGGTCGGAACCAAGCCCTCTCAGAAAGTTGTTTCGTGTGGGCCACTTGTACATGCTCTGATTGTCCACTAGAGGTCACAAGGTCCTTCTTAGTTGTCTGGTATCCAATGGTCTGTTTCCGAAGAACAGCTACTTAGCTATACCAGTGATTGTCTGAGAGGGGAGTTTTCTCCTCTTCCTCGGTACATAGTTCCAAAGTTCCAAACCACTTTACACGTGCACCTGCAGACTGGCAGTGTCCTGGTCTGGTAAGTTCATTTTCTTCACCTCGTGTTGAGTTTCAGAGTTTCTAACGATTTCAACGTGTGGACCACAGTCTCACGTCTTTCTGGTCTAATGGTTGATTATTCAGGGTTCAGCTCCCGACCACTTAACATGCCAGCAGCAACTCGGCAATGTACTGGTCTGATATGTTAATTTTTAGCCAGTCCTTTTTAACCACACACACGTATGTATGTATGTATGTATGTATGTACAGATGTACAGTGTGTGTGTGTGTATGAAAAACTGAGTTTAAATGTATTTGGCTAAGATGTATGTAAACTTCTGACTTCAACTATGTGTGTGTGTGTGTGTGTGTGTGTGTGTGTGTGTATGTATGTATGTATATATACACACACACTTATATATATACACACACGTACACACACACGTATGTGTGTTGGCCAGCATCCCGGAGTCGCCTCTTCACTGTTGACGTTGAGACTGGTGTTTTACGGGTACTATTTAATGAAGCTGCCAGTTGAGGACTTGTGAGGCGTCTGTTTCTCAAACTAGATGTACTTGTCCTCTTGCTCAGTTATGCACCGAGGKCTCCCACTCCTCTTTCTATTCTGGTTAAAGCCAGTTTGCGCTGTTCTGTGAAGGGAGTAGTACACAGCGTTGTACCAGATCTTCAGTGTCTTAGCAATTTCTTGCATGGAATACCCTTCATTTATCAGAACAAGAATAGACTGAGTTTCAGAAGAAAGTGCTTTGTTTCTGGCCATTTTGAGCCTGTAATTGAACCCACAAACGCTGATTCTCCAGATATTCAACTAGTCTAAAGAAGGCCAGTTTTATTGCTTCTTTAATCAGAACAACATTTTTAGCTGTGTTAATATATTTGCAAAAGGTTTTCTAATGATCAATTAGCCTTCCAAAATGATAAACTAGCTAACACAACGTGCCATTGGAACACAGGAGTGATGGTTGCTGATAATGGGCCTCTGTAAGCCTATGTAGATATTCCATTCAAAATCAGCCATTTCCAGCTACAATAGTAATTTACAACATTAACAACTGTATTTCTGATCATTTTGATGTTATTTTAATGGACAAAAAAAATTTGCTTTTTTTTTTATATACCTTTTATTTTTTCACGCAAACTCTACCACCCCTCCCCCAATTGGCATAAACTAATACACAGTAACACTTAGGCTTCTACTTCCAGCTTATACATACTATACACATTTTACAGACACAATCTATTTTACAATAGTTATATTTTGTTTGTTTTTAGTCCTGGCCATCCAGTTTGATTTATATTTGCAATATATTTGTAATTTGTAAGTCGCTCTGGATAAGAGCGTCTGCTAAATGACTTAAATGTAAATGTAAATTTGTAACTGCTGTTTCACAAATGTTCTGAACCTATATACATTTTACAGACCCGTATGTTTTACATTTGTTATCTTGTTATTAGTCCCACCCTTCAGCTCCATTCAACCTCTCCCATCTATTTCTTAACACCATCCATATTGGATTTCTATTTGCCATATATTTTTCAACTGTGCTGTGATGCTTCACAAAAGGTTGACTTTTGGCATTATCTCGTTTTTTGGGGATTGCTGAAAATGTACCAGAATTATTTATTTATGCAAACTACATAGCTCTGATTTTAAACCAGTCACTAATTCCCCCCGTGATAAGGAAGTAAAATACAAAMTTAGTGCCTCAGGCTGAGGCTAGTTCCATTTAGTTTTCATTTGGGGTACTTTCAACTGGGATTACTGTAGTATGGCAAATATTTCTGAGCAGACAAGATGCAACCAACCAGCTTTTTGATACGATTTTTATCAAGAGTATAATGTTTTTTTGATGGGATAGTTAAATRCAAAGTCAGAGTTCAGGTCTACCTCAAAAGTGATGTCAAGAGGTGTTTAATGCATTCCATCTGTTGTGTAAATCCAGCTCCAAGCCCTTTGCCTCATCCCCAAAGTAATGGAAAAGCTTTGATTTTGGAGTGAACTGTCCTTTTATGTTTTCCAAAACACACAGTCAAGTCTGGATTCCAAGTCTCTCTGTACAAATGCTTGTTGGTAGAAGCTGCAAAGAGCTCTCGTTAGCTAACATGCCTATGAGGAATCTAACTTCACTTCACACTGCTAATGTTCAGTTAATCTAATCCTCAAATCCGATTGAGTCAGCAGGTGAATTGAGTCAGCAGGTGAATTGAGTCAGCAGGTGAATTGAGTCAGCAGGTGAATTGAGTCAGCAGGTGAATTGAGTCAGCAGGTAAATTCAAGATATACTTAACTTAAACTTGGTTCATAACATCAGTCGTGAAGTCGGAGCTGACGACGTACACCCAAATGGTTGACGAGGTGCAGACCCATGGATGATGAACTTGAACCGACCCTTAGGGCACTGCCCACTGGGCACACCATGTCATTTCAACTGGAATTTGGGTAGTATTTGGTTGAGATGTTGATCAATGAGATTTCAACCTTTATTCACCCACTCAAAAAGACAGACAGAAGTTTGTTGAATTCCCAATGTGTTACCACTATGCTTTCAAACATCTAAAAGCACAACCAAATTCCAATGGAATAACTATTTTATTGTTGGTTTAGTTGTCATCGAAATGTATTATCACTGCACTTTCAACAATTTAAAAGCAGAATAAAGTTCAAATGGGAATACAATGTCAGATATTTTGTATTTATACAACTCCTCAATGCATTATCACTGTGCACAGCCAAATGACCTGGATTGCAGTTGAGATTAGATTAAAAGTACATGCAAGTGATCAATGTTGTTCGAGATACTTGTCGTGGTAATTTCCTGTATAACTCAATAAAGAGAGAGAGAGAGCCAACCACACACAAGTCAGAGTTAAATTATATCTTCCATCTTTAAAACAGTGGGGCAAAAAAGTATTTAGTCAGCCACCAATTGTGCAAGTTCTCCCACTTAAAAAGATGAGAGAGGCCTGTAATTTTCATCATAGGTACACTTCAACTATGACAGACAAAATGAAGAAAAAAAATCCAGAAAATGACATTGTAGGATCAGTTGCTCCTGACGCCACTTGGGTACACTGGAGCATCCACCGAGAGGCTCTTGCTGCCAAAGGAGTGCCTGACAGCTTGAAAGACGTTTTGGACACGACAGTGAAAATGGTTAACTTTGTTAAAGCAAGACCCCTGAACCCTCGTGTATTTTCTGCACTATGCAATGATATGGGCACCGACCATGTAACGCTTTTACAATATACAGAAGTGCGCAGGTTATCAAGGGTAAAAGTATTGACACTTTTTTTTGACTTGAGAGACGAGCTTAAAGTTTTCTTTACTGACCATAATTTTCACTTGTCTGACCACTTGCATGACGACAAGTTTCTCACACGACTGGCCTATCTGGGTGATGTTTTGTCTCGCCTCAATTATCTGAATCTAGGATTACAGGGACTCTCCGCGACTATATTCAATGTGTGGGCGAAATTGAAGCTATGATTTAAGAAGTTGGAGCTCTTTTCTGTCTGCATTAACAAGGACAACACACAGGTCTTTCCATCATTGTATGATTTTTTTGTGTGCAAATGAACTCAAGCTTACGGACGATGTCAAATGTGATATAGCGAAGCACCTGAGTGAGTTGGGTGCGCAATTACGCAGGTACTTTCCCGAAACAGATGACACACACAACTGAATTCGTTATCCCTTTCATGCCCTGCCTCCAGTCCACTTACCGATATCTGAACAAGAGAGCCTCATCGAAATTGCAACAAGCGGTTCTGTGAAAATGGAATTTAATCAGAAGCCACTACCAGATTTCTGGATAGGGTTGCGCTCAGAGTATCCTGCCTTGGCAAATTGTGCTGTTATAAGACACTGATGCCCTTTGCAACTACGTACCTATGTGAGAGTGGATTCTCGGCCCTCACCAGCATGAAAACTAAATCCAGGCACAGACTGTATGTGGAAAATTATTTAAGAATGAGACTCTCTCCAATACAACCCAACATTGCAGAGTTATGTGCATCCTTTCCAGCACACCCTTCTCATTAACCCGTGGTGAGTTATTCACCATTTTTGAATAACAAATAAGGTTTATATGGCTAAATAAAGAGCAAAATTATTGATTATAATTATTTGTTCCCTTGGTCCTATAAGAGCTCTTTGTCACAACCCGGCTCGTGGGAAGTGACAAACTCACACTCATTCTTATGTTTAATAAATTGATTGTGTAGCGTGTGTGTGGCAGGCTTACAATGATAGCATTTGAGAGTACGCTGACCCTGGTCCTAGAGGGGGTACGCAGCTGGAGGTTGAATGTTTGAAGGGGTACGGGACTATAAAAAGTTTGGGAACCACTGGTGTAGATGAAGGGAAGGAGACGTGTTAACCTCTAATTCCTCCCAAACCCGGATCCGGGAGCACCCCCCACAGTAAAAAAGCTGACTAGCATAGCCTAGCATAGCGTACCAGTAAAACTAGCATCTAAATATCCATTAATCAAAGTCCAAGACACAGATGAAAGATACACATTTTGTGAATCCAGCATCATTTCTGATTTTTAAAATGTTTTACAGGGAAGACACAATATGTAAATCTATTAGCTAACGCACTTAGCAAAGACACCACTTTTTTACTCCACCAGTTTTTTACTCCATCAGTAGCCTATCCTAATTCGACTTAATAAAGATATATTAGCACTACACCAAGAAACAACTTCATAAGATGACAGTCTGATAACATATTTTGGTATAGAATATGTTTTTTTTAGAAAATTGTTGCATATTTTCAGTATAAATCACAGTTCTACATTGGCAGCTGCAATCTGAAATAGCATTGGAAGCAGCGGAATAATTACAGAGACCGGGTCAATTACCAAAATACTCTCTAAACATTTCTGAAAAATACACAGCATACAGCAAACGAAGACCCACATCTTGTGTATCCAGCAATATTTCAGATTTTTCAAGTGTTTTACAGCGAAAACACAATATAGCATTATATTAGCTTACACACATAGCCAGAAACACAAGCAATTTACCAGCAGCACAGGTTAGCGATCGTAACAATACAGCAAAAGATATATATTTTTACTACCTTCATATACTTCATAGATGACAGTCCTGTACATCATATTACACCAATGCATATAGGTTTTGTTCGAAAATGTGCATATTTAGCAGTACAATCGTTGTTATTCAATGTGATCAGTGGCACAGGTCATGCATTCTGGCCGGCGCCATCTTGGAAAGGCACCTAAGTTTTCGATTATTTATCGATTAGAATGACAAAAAAAATACAGGTTGGACAGCTAATGAAAGATGCATTAGTTATTAATGCAACCGCTGAGTTAGATTTTTAAAATTAACGTTACTAGACATACAGTGTGCGTTGTACAGCCAGACTAGTCCGCCGCAATAATGGCCGACACATGTGTTTACATTTTTCCACATAATACGGAATAAAATCATAAATAGCTCTTACTTTTGGACGAGCTTCCATCAGAAATCTTTGGGCAAGGTGTCCTTTGTCCAAAAGAATCGTTGCTTTGTTGTAAAACGTCCTCTTCAACTTCGGAACTAGCAGCTAACAATAGCTACGTGGCACAACACATAGTCCAAATCCTCGAAGCGCCAATACTACGAAATTTGTATACTCGCATAAACTGATTAAAATCGGTTTAAAATAACTTCGTTATGATGTTTCTAACACATATATCGAATTAAATCACAGATGGATATATCTTAGGCCGATACGAGAGCTTTTGAGCATGCCATTCTGATGTCTCCTCTTGCGTCTTGAGGAGCGTCCAAGAAGCGGACATGTCACTCCATGGGCCTTTTATAAACTCTGAGAAATACGTAGAGACTCCATTCCACTTCTCCATTGGTTACTCACATCCAGGGGAAGGCGGGTGCAGTTCATTGTCGACCATAAGATACATGACTTTAAACTGATCTGAGAACAGAGCCTAGTTTTCAGACCTTCGCATGTCCTGTCATGATTTTCGCTGTAGAAAGAGTTCTGGTTCACCCACAGACATAATTCAACGGTTTTAGAAACTAGAGATTATTTTCTATACAATAGTAATAATAATATGCATATTGTAGAGCAAGAATTGAGTACGAGGCAGTTTATTTGGGAACGCAAAAATGTCCAGTTGAAACGACCCCCTGTAGGGTCAAGTTAAAGAAATTTTTCAGCCTTGAAAAATTGAGACATGGATTGTGTTTGAGTGCCATTCAGAGGGTGAATGGGCTCATAAACTTTTAAGGCCTTTGAAATGGTATTGGTAGTAGTGTCAGGCACACCGGATTGTGTCAAGAACTGGTTTTTCACGCCAAATTTCCGCGTGTGTCAAGAATGGTCCACCACCCAAAGGACATAACTGTGGGATGCATTGGAGCCAACATGTGCCAGCATCCCTGTGGAATACTTTTAACACTTTGTAGAGTCCATGCCCTGACGAATTGAGGCTGTTCTGAGAGGGGTGCAACTCAATATTAGGAAGGTTTCTTCATGTTTTGTACACTCAGTGTATTTAGTTATTAAGTATCAAAGCTAAGCAGGGCTAATCATGGTTAAACTCTCCAGTAGGAGGTGCTGCCCAGCTTATATTTTTCCTGATAGTGGATATAACGTTGAAGATCTGGCGTTGTTTCAAAGGTACAAATTATTTTATAAAATGTTTGTCATTGTAAAACATTGATTACAATGATGACATAATCCTGTGGTTGGAATTTCACCCTCAAAACAACAGTTTGACTTTTTTCCAATCCATTGTGTTTTACACGTAGATTCCACGTCACAATATGTTGACAAGTTATGTAGAAACAACATTGTGTAAAAAGCCGTACCTATTCACTGACAAAATCCTWGGCGGGACAGCACAAAATGAGACGCAGAGACGTGGACAGTGCTGGGCCTGGCCCATAGCCATTTGTTGGGAGGACATTTACGGAGATAAAAACACAAGAACGGGTGTTACAATGCTTCTTCTGGCTGGGGGGGTGTATGCGGATGTTGTAAGGTAGTGCCAGGGGAGTCTTGACTGTCAGAGAACCTCACCCCTTCCTGATGTACGAAATCCCTTAATCGCGTTGGCAGTGATCTACACGCCATTCAATGGAATTGCTATGGATTTAATTGCACCATTACCACGGTCTGTGAAAGGTTTTCAACATGTACTGGACATGGTGGATTATGCCACCAGGTATCCCAAGGCTATTCCCTTGCGTAGTGCCAACACCAAGAGCATCACCAGAGAGCTGCTACAGATGTTCTCCCGGGTAGGTTTATCACGATAAATCCTGAAGGACCAATGTACCATGTACATGTCCAAGGTGATGAAAGATTTATGTAAATTGCTTCAAATCAAACAACTGCGCATTTCTTCAAATCAAACATATCACCCCCAGACTGACGGCCTAGTCGAGAGATTTAATAGAACCCTAAATCTATGCTCAGACGTACCATGGAGCGGAATGGGTGAAACTGGGATCAGCTGCTGCCGTTTTTGATGTTTGCCATAAAAGACGTACACCAGGCATCCACTGGCTATTCACCATTTGAGCTATTGTTTTCCCACAGGCCCAGGGGATTGTTGGATGTGACAAAGGAGAACTGTTAACAACAGCCCAGGCCCCACAACACTGTCATAGAACACATAGAAGAAATGAGAGCACGCATAAACAGGGTAATGCCCATTGTGAAGGAACATTTACAGCAGGCATAAGAAGCCCATAGTCAGGTGCATAACCATCCAGCTCAACCCTGAGAGTTCACTCCAGGGGATCGGGTTATGGTGTTAATACTCACGATGTAATGTAAATTCCTGGCCACATGGCGGTGTCTCTATGAGGTTCTGCAGAAAATGGGGCCTTTGAACTACCTCCTCTGTCAGCCAGGGAGAAGGAAGCCAGAACAGGTGTATCATATTAACCTGTTACAAAAGTGGGTAGTCAAGAAGCACTGTGGGGGGTGGGGTGGGGCAAACATACAGACTTCAGTACTTTCTGCCACTTCTTCTTTTGCCGAGAACCTACTGGAAGAGATTACCCTCGGATATGTATCTCCTTCCCAGACCCAAGAGTTACGTGAGTTGGTTATGGAAAATAAAGATGTGTTTTCTTCCTTACCAGGACATACCCGTCACATCCAACTAGACATCATAACACCTCCGGGGATAAGGGTCAATCGAAAACCTTAACGGGTGCCAGAGGTGAAGAGAGCAGCAATAAAAGAAGTGGGGAAGATATTGGAGCTGGAAGTCATTGGAGAGGCACAAAGCGCATGGTCCAGCCCGATAGTCCTGGTGTCGAAACCAGATGGTACAGTACGGTCCTGTAATGACTTCCATAAGTTGAATGCCATTTCGGAATTTGATGCTTATCCKATGCTGAGAATAAAGGAGATGATAGAAAGACTGGGAAATGCCCAGTTCATTGGTACACTTGACCTAACCAAGGGGTATTGGCAGGTTCCTCTGACACCTGCAGATCTTGAGAAGACTGCATTCTCCACTCCAGATGGCCTGTTCCAATATGTGCGACTGCCCTTTGGATTTGATGGAGGCCCCCACCATGTTTCAAAGGTTGATGGACCACGTTCTCTGCCCACATCAATCCTATGCTGCAGACTACCTGGACGATGTGATAATACACAGCCACACGTGGGAYGAGCACCTAATCTGAWTAACCACGYTCATCYACGCCCTTCAGCAAGCAGGACTCACTGCCAACCCAAAGAAATGCACGCTGGGMGTAAGTGAAGCAAAGTATCTGTGCTATTCCATAGGGTGAGGGTTGATCAAACCACAAGAGAAGGTTGCTGCAATCCAGAATTGACCTTGACCAGTGAATAYGAAACAGGTACGGGCTTTCCTGGGAATAACRGGTTATTACAGACGTTTCATCCAGGATTATGCAATCTTTTCAGGACCCCTGACCTGACACGGAAAGCCCAACCTGCCATGGTACAGTGGAACCCTGCAGCCAAAGAGGCATTTCAGAAACTGAAATTGGCCTTATGCACTTCCCCTGTGTTGTATTCACCGGATTTCTCGAAGCCTCTTATTGTACAGACCGATGCATCGTACACTGGAATTGGAGCTGTACTCTCYCAGGAAGTTAATGGAGAGGAACATCCTGTGCTGTACATTAGCCGTAAGTTGATTCCCTGTAAAGCCAAATATGCAACAGTGGATAAAGAGTGTTTGGCAATCAAATGGMCTCTGGAGTCCTTAAAATCTGGGCCGCAAGTTTTATTGATGACAGATCATGCTCCCCTTACCTGGATGAAGCAGAATAAAGACACTAACACCCAGATCTCCAGGTGGTTCCTCAGCCTCCTGCCTTTCCACTATCAGATTGTCCACTGTTCGGGTTCTAAACATGGTAATGCTGATGCCATGTCTCGTATGCATGCCAGGTTTTCTTCACTTGACTCTCGTGTGCATGCCATGGTCAGAGCCACTGTAGCATGACTCTGAGCACCGGGTCAACGCTGSGGGGGAAGGTATGTAGTGGTTTCAGGGGTTGTGTTGTGGYTGGACGTTATGTGCTTGCAAAGTTTCTTTGTTTTTTGGCTGCCAGGACCACGGACAGACATGAAGTATTCCCCAGAGGCAGAACCAAGGATGGCTCAGGGGAAACTTCTAGARTGCAGCAGAACAGCCACACCMGTCTCCAGTTGTAATAAGAGCCAAACTGCAGACAGACGAAACCAATCAGTTCCTCTACTTAACCTTTTTTTTTGACCCACGCAGGTGAAGGAGTAGGAGGTTATTGAAGAGGCCGYGTGTACGGTTGAGAAGGTTTTAAAGAAGAAAGGAAATTATGATTTCAACAAGGGTTGAACCCCCAAAGACGAAGCTTGGASGACCTTCCACTGTTGGCGAAGTGTTTACTTTGTTTTGGGTTTTGTATATCAAGAACGCTGCCAAAGCCTGATAGTAATAAACRGGTTTAACCCTTCACTTGGACTGGTGTTGTGTGTTTGTATGTGTAAACCCTGCCTTACAAAGAACCTGGCGCCGTAAACTCTACAATTGTTTTAGCCACCCTAAGTGAGGTGTAGAATCCCACTAGCGCCGGCCAAACCTTTCTCCCTTATGTACGAGGTGCATTCCTGGCCKATAGGAATGAGGGAAAGCTATGCACTTGGGACTCTCCCACATTTTCCTCATCCTTTCATTCCTGGAGGGAGAGAGAGACATCAGTTGCGCTAAGATTTGGTGTAGACTGAAGAGCATGGCKTGCTCTGGTGTGGACGTCAGAGCTTCCTTCTGGAGTGCCATGGTGCTGKCCATTTCGCACCTCTCCGCTCTCTGTGAACAAGTTGTTGGGACCCGGTCATCTCACATGCCAGATAGTGGGAGGGAGATGGGGGTAACATTCTTGGAAAAGAAGGACCCCATTGAACGATTATTATTAGACAAATGGGGCTAAGAGCCTGGCTTTTACAGCCCGTTAATTAATATGTATTTACCAGCTAAATACATAGTAATAAAAAATACGTATTAACAGGAACCAAGTAAGTAAATACTACATACTTAATTTGTAAATATAAAGTAACAAAGGTAGCTAATAACGATGTAAATACATAGTCACACCAGTATTTCAATATAATATCTAAAACACCAAGGAACATACAAAGTCACAAAATAAAATTTTATAAGAAATGTTAGTCTCAAAGGTAAGTACAAGTAAAAACTAGCTTATTACTATGTAAATACATAGTCATGCCAGTATTACCTAAGAAACYACCATTAACATAGATGGTCATTTATTACCACGTAATTACACAAAAAATACCTTCAGGTCACCCTTTTGTGTTGATATTCTCCCATTAGTTCTATGTATTTTACTTTACCATGTACAGTGCCTTCGGAAAGTATTCAGACCCATTGACCTTTTCACATTTTGTTATGTTACAGCTTTATTCTAAAATGGATTTTAAAAAATGAACTCAACAATCTACCCACAATACCCCATAATGACAAAGCGAAAACAGGTTTAGAAAATTTAGCAAAGTTTTTTTTTGAGCTCAGTTGCATCCTGTTTCCATTGATCATCCTTGAGATGTTTCTACAACTTGATTGGAGTCCACCTGTGGTAAATCCAATTGATTGGACATGATTTGGAAAGGCAAACACCTGTCTATAAAAGATCCCATAGTGGACAGTGCATGTCAGTGCAAAAACCAAGCCATGAGGTCGAAGGAATTGTCTGTAGAGCGCCGAGACAGGATTGTGTCGAGGCACAGATCTGGGGAAGGGTACCAAAACATTTCTGCAATTATCGGACAGTAATCAAGTTAGTACAAGATCAGAGCCTGAACAACTAGTCCTGTGATATTTGTGTGCGGAAACACATCTTTTTTAAAGACATCCTTTCCATCTTCACAACAACTTTGTTAATATGACTTGACCATGTAGCTGACCATCCATGTTACTCCTAGGAGTTCAGCTTCTTCAACTTGTTCAAAGGTCACACCCTTCATGCAAACCCAGTTGAGGTTTAGGTCTAAGAGATGCTTTGAACCAAATAAATGCTTTGGGTTTAGATGTATTTAAAACCAGTTTATTGTTAATTACCCATTCTGACATTGACTGGAACTCTTGATAAGTCTCAGTGAGCTCACTGCCTGTAGGTGCTGAAGAGTAGAGAGTGCAATCCTCAACATACATAGTCATTTTAGCTTCTTGTAAGACCAGTGGCAAATCATTTGTAAAAATGAGAAGAGTAAAGGCCCAAGGCAACTGCCTGAGGGATACCGCACTGTACATAGCTGATGTTAGAGAAGCTCCCATTGAATAATACTCTGCGTTCTATTGGATACTTAACTCTCTCAACCAAGTGATGGCAGGTGATGTAAAGCCATAACAATTGAGCTTTTTTTAAATAAAAATTTGGATCAATAACATGAGGCTGCACTGACATCTAACAGTACTGTTCCAACTAATCTTCTTTTAGCAATCATCAGTCATCTGAGTAGGTGCAGTACAAGTTGAGTGCCATTCCCTATATGCTGCTGAAAGTCAGTAGTTAACTTGTTCTTTGAAAACTAGCATTGTATTTGGTACACAATTTTCTCCCTCAGTTCACTAAAAACAGGCAGCAAACTGATTGGGTGGATGTTAGAGCCAGCAAAGGATTACTATTTTTAGGTAGTGGATAAAAGTATAACATTTTTCTGACATCCACTCTCTTATGTCTGAAACACAGGCTTCCAGGGAGGGCAGTTTTGGAGCTTCACCATGTTTCATCGAAATGTACAGCTGTGGGTCATCCGCATAGCAGTGAATTAACATTATGTTTCCAAATGACATCACAAGAGGTAAAATATATAGAGAAAAAACACGTGGTCTAAAACGGACTGAGGACACCAAAATTTACAGTTGATTTGTCAGAGAACAAACCATCCACAGAGACAAACTGATATCTTTCGGACAGATGAGATCTAAACCAGGCCAGAACTTGTCCGTGTAGACAATTTGGGTTTCAATCTCTCCAAAAGAATGTGGTGATCGATGTATCAAAAAGCAGCTAAGGTCTAGGAGCACGGAGACAGATGCAGAGCCTCGGTCTGACACCATTTAAAAGGTAATTTTACCACCTTCACAAGTGCAGTCTCAGTGCTATGATGGGGTCTAAAACTAGACTGAAGCTTTTCGTATACATTGTTTGTCTTCAGGAAGGCAGTGAGTTGCTGCGCAACAGCTTTTTAAAAATATTTTGAGAGGAATGGGAGATTCGATATAGGCGATGTTAGTTTTTTTATATTTTCTGGGTCATGGATTGGCTTTTTCAAGAGTTTATTACTACCATTTTAGTGAGATTGGTAACATCCGGTGGATAGTGAGCTGTTTATTGTGTTCAATGTATCAGGCCAAGCACAGGAAGTAGCTCAGTAGTTTAGTTGGAATAGGGTCCAGTATGCAGCTTGAACGTTTAGAGTCTATGACTATTTTCATCAATGTGTCAAGAGATATGTATTAAAAAACTTTCCTAGTCCTGGCAGTGTTGTACAGACTCAGCACAACTGAGCTTTGGAGGAATACGCAGATTTAAAGACGAGTCCGTAATTTGCTTTTAATGATCATGATCTTTTTGTCAAAGAAGTTCATTAATTTATCACTGCTGAAGTGAAAGCCATCCTCTCTTGGGAATGCTGCTTTTATAGTTAGCTTTGTGACATACCAAAAATACATTTGGATTGTTCTTATTTTCCTCAATTAAGTTGG